>NC_041385.1:708352186-708353824 GCF_002162155.2 Triticum dicoccoides | reverse complement strand
AGAGCGGCGCGGCTTGGGGGCGGCGCGGCAGGGGCGGGCGGAAGCGCGGGCGGCGGCGGCAGACCAGGGCGGCTGCGCGGCGGCGGCGGCGGCAGCACGAGGTGGCGGCGGCGGCGGGTGGCGGCGACGGCGGCGGCGGCGGCACGGGTTAGGGTTAGGATCGTAGGTATGATACCATGTTGGAAACGATTGTTTTGGCAATGCTTCACGATGTATTGATTGGTGCAAAGCGCACGTATATATGGAGTACAAAGTGGGCCACAATCTCAACTATACAAAAACTAGAAGGTGGGCCAGGCTATACAATATACATGCCCAAACCATATATTCAACATAGAGGTCGGGGGTCATCCGACTATTCTAATAAAAAAGTCGGAAGTGTAATGGAGTAATCAACATCCCAAAGTTTGGTGCAATGTCACGCTCACGTGTGGCATCGAACAACCAGGATCACCTAAATCGCTAAAATGTGGTTTCAGGTCTCACTATTTCTCATTATTCGAACAGGAATAAACTCAGATCCAATGTGTTGGTTTGTGAACTCAAATTAAATGTTGGTAAACTACTTGACTTGAGATACAAGAGAGTACCCTCCCCCTCCCCTCAATGTAGGCAAAAAAGGAGACGCACATATAATTTCCATGTGGGGGTAAGTACGATTTGAAGCATAATTACGATATGTCGATATTTGGCACACACAAATAGAAATTTGCCACTCAACAATACAAAAACAACATTGCAAATAGCATATGCATATCAAATATCAGATAACCTGCATAAATCTCTTCCTGATCAAGCCTCACGATGTGTTTTCAAGTCCTATCCAACTGCCAATGTTGAGCTCAAGTTTGGGCGCCACGCCTTCTAGACGTGTGGGACCTACCAGTCATGATCACCTGAATCATCAAAAAAACCATTTGATCTGAATTATGGGTGCAAACCATGCTTCAAAAGGGTCACTATGTTACAAATTGTTTTCGAAGAATAAAGTAAAGTCAAACATGTGGTGGTCGATAAACTCAATGTAGTGAAGCTTAATTATCTGGTTTTAAGAGATAAATTAATTTGCTACAAAATGTCAAACATGTAAATTTTCATGTGGGGATAAGTACATTTGGGAGCATAACTGTGATCTGCCGATATTGGTCACATGGATAAAATGTGCCGCTCAACAACCCTGAGAAGGACACCACCACACTACAGCGACATGCATCCCCAAATCTCAAATCATCCCCATAAATTCAATCATGATTGAGCCGGGATATCGGGTCCCAACTAGTCGATTTCTTGTTGTTAGCAGTACTACACTGTTTGAGAAACGATGCCCCTCCTGCGTTGCAAGGGCCAAACAAACCTCCTTAGCCCGATCGGGGCCAAAAATGGCGAGACTGAAAGTTCAAACAATCATGCTATCAAATTAAACAAATGAAGGAAATGGCAATTGTCTCCGTTGTCTACCTCAAGCTAGCCTGACTGTCTGTCTGCCTTGAGCCCTTGACAATGAGACGAACCTCTCCTGGTACCTACGGTTTGGACTTTGAAGGCAACGGCTCTTGACCAACGCGAATACGTGACGAATGTTTCTCACCCGAACTGGCATGGGCATGCAAATTCTTAGGACGCAAGCATATATATATA
>NC_041385.1:708312449-708351849 GCF_002162155.2 Triticum dicoccoides | reverse complement strand
TATATATATAGTAGTAGTAGTAGATAAGATAGCATGCAGAAAGAGTATAATATTACCAACGGCATATATATCCTCTGGCACAGCCAAAGGACACCGAAAAGCGCTGAAAATTAATCTTGTTCCCGGGAAAGTACCTGTTAGCTACTGCGCTAATCATTAAGCACTAATGCATATAGAACCGAGACACTTGATCACTTGATGCAGTGAGCAGTAAAGAATATACGGCAGTAGTACTAAATGTCAATTCGAAGGCAGTATATATACATAACAAAATCGGCACACTAGGCACTAGTGGCGCAACAAAACAAACATGGTTAACACTTAAGACTTAACGGATAACCCTGACCCTACTCGCCACGTCCTCCGGCCATGTCCATGCATGCAACAACACCCACTTGCTGCTTATTTACCACCTCTACATGGTTACTGATTAACCTGACATGGTCCTTTAATCGCTAGACTAGTCGCGGCCACGTCGGACGGATTAAGTCCTGCCTGCCCGGGATAGCAACCCGCCGGCGTGAAGCCAAGACGCGGCTACGAGCCTACGTATGAGCAGTAGTAGTATACTTGTAGTTGTAGCTGGCTGGCTGACCGGCCGGGAACTCGTGGATCCTTCGATGGTTCCCCACCCCATCACCAACCAAAAAAATACTCCCTCCGTAGATTAATAGAAGACGTTTTAGATCACTAAAATAGTACTCTCTCCGTAAATAAATATAAAAACGTTTAGAATATTAAAATAGTGATCTAAACGCTCTTATATTAGTTTACAGAGGAAGTGAACGCTAAGATCAATGATAACAACAACGTCAACAAAAACAACGGATATTCTTTTGCTTATCGCGTCCAATTTTTGTCAAAGTGACTAGCTGGATTATGGATAAGAATGACCTGCTGGGAAGTGATAACAAGAGGCAAAAACATAAGACCAGCGATGTACTCCCTCCGTTTCAAAATAGATGACTCAACTTTATACTAAAGTTAGTATAAAGTTGAGCCATCTAATTTGAAACGGAGGGAGTACGTGAGTTTAAAATTCAGATGGTCATATGCGTAAGTGTACACGCACAATTCAGGAATGTTGAGTTGTTGCAACGGGCAAAACAGACCAAGCAATAACATTTTTTCTTCTTCAGCTGGTCAATTATTTTTCCGGGAGAAAAGTCCAAACTTGTGAAACGTGAGACGATCGATCGGGTATACATGTTGCTAAACAGTAAACGCCCCCACCGTCATGGAGTACAACTACAAGCATTCATGATTAAGCTGCAAGCACGAGCAGTATAGTACTATCCGGCTGTAACGCCTTCAGG
Source organism: Triticum dicoccoides (assembly GCF_002162155.2). Lineage (NCBI taxonomy): Eukaryota > Viridiplantae > Streptophyta > Magnoliopsida > Poales > Poaceae > Triticum > Triticum dicoccoides. Next base: position 708,350,533 of record NC_041385.1, on the reverse strand, counting down.
TTAACTGAACCCTGAAGCGTACAGCGAGGCACTCAGTGCAATTGTAGTGTTGGGCCGCGGCCATGTAAGCGTGTGTGTGCAAGTGTGGCCTTGGGCCCTCTCTTCTCACCTGCTCCCTTCTCCTCCCTCTCCTAATCCCCTTCTCAAATCCTCTCCCAACATCGGGATATTACAGTTGGTAAACAGAGCCGAAAAATTGTCCCCACCCCTTTCACGCGGCTGCAGATCTCGTATCCTCTCGATCGACCTGTAACATCCACCGTGTAGGTGCGAATTGCTCCGGCGAATTGCACGAAATCCTGCACGGGGTTAGGTCGGATTTGGAGTGAGATCACAGCGCCGTCGTCGAAGCCCTCGGCGCAGACCCGCTACCTCCTCGACGCCATGGGAGAAACCACCGACAAGCTGCAGAATCTGCTCGAGTCGGTCATCCGCCACCTCGACGCAAGTCAGAAAACCGCCGACGAGTGATTCCAGGCCCAGACGTCCTTCAACGAGACGGTGTCCACTGAATTGAAGCACCTAGGCAAGCAAATCGACTTGACCCAAGCCGATGTCGACGAGGCGCGCAAGGCGGCGCCCACCATGGATCCAGCCACCGCCGCCGCCGCGGGGGCCACATCACCATCGGGCCTCACTGCAGATGCGGGATCATCCATATATGCGCCCCCCTACACCACCCGTCGCGACCCGCCACCCGCCCCCGCCTCCACCTCCTCAGCCCCTGTATACTGAAGGCGCGGCGCAACTCCCTTTCGCGCGGCTGGTCAATCATGGACCACCGTTGCTTCCTGTCAGAGCACCGACGCCACCAGAGCCGGCCCGCGCCGGCGACCACCACACCAAACTGCCAAAGCATGAATTCCCCAAGTTTGATGGCGACGCCCCTCGCATCTGGTTGGAGCGTTGTGCTTCTTACTTCGAGCTGTACAAGGTGCCGCAGCACAGTTGGGTCACTACTGCATCCTTGTACATGGAGGGTCTGGCAGCTATGTGGCTGCAATCTTACCGTCAGACGCACCCGGGGTTGACATGGCCAAGTTTTAGAGCAGCAGTCGAAGAAGAGTTCGGGCCAGAAGAATTTGAGGTTCAGATGCACAGACTGGTCCAACTGAAACAGACCGGTAGTGTCCAGGAGTACAGGCAGCAATTTGAAACTTGCATGTACCATTTGCTGTCTCTCGATCCATCGCTCAGCCCCAAGTTTTTTGTGTCTCAGTTTTTCTTGGGTCTGAAGGATGAGCTCCGCCTTGGGGTTAGGCTGCAGGCACCAACAAGCATCACCCGGGCAGCCGTGTTAGCACGCATACAGGAGGAAGAGTTGGAGAAACAACGTGTTCAGCGCCACCGTCCAACACCAGTGGGACGTCCACCACCAGCTGCGCCAGCACCCATTCCGGCTCGCGGGGTCGTGCCACCGCGTCAAGGGGGCGACGAGTTTGGCCGGGAGCGTCAGCTGCGCGATTTCAGACGCGCCAATGGCCTCTGTTTTCGTTGCGGGGACAAGTACTCCCGGGAACATCAGTGCAAGAGGACGGGAGTAATGATGATGATCGAGGTTGGTGATTATGGGGAAATTCTCTCAGATGACACAGTTCACGCCTTGCAATTACTGGAGCCACCCGCTGCCCAGGATGCTGAATGTTGCTCGCTGTCCCAGCATGCCGTCACCGGGGATGAAGCCCCTTCCACCATTCGCCTTCGTGCCATGGTGGGAGACCAAGTTATGCTGCTCTTGGTGGACTCCGGAAGCACACACAATTTCGTCAGTGAGGCTTTTGTCAGTCGCTTGGGCACCGTAACAGAATCACTCCCGCCAGTCTCTGTGCGTGTCGCCAATGGGCACCGAGTGCACTGCGATCGCATCGTGCGCAAGCTCTCTTGGCAGGTGCCGGGGCATACCTTCCACACGGATCTCCGCGTGCTTCAACTCAGTGCCTATGATGGGGTGTTGGGCATGGATTGGTTGGGCGCGCACAGTCCGATGAATTGCCACTGGCTAGAGAAGACGATTGCATTTGAAACAGAGGGCAAGCTTGTGCATTTACAAGGGGTCAAAACCAAAGACCTGCCTCCAATCTCCGAGCTCGATGCGTATGAGCTTCATCGTATGGAAGTGGCTAATGACATCTAGACTGCAGCCTTGGTAACTGTGGAACCGCAGAGCAAAGCACCACCAGCCCCTGTACCACCAAACATTCAGCGAGTCTTACATGAATATGCGGACGTGTTCTCTGAACCCAAGACTCTGCCACCGCGCCGTCAGTACGACCACGGGATCAATTTGGAACCAGGCGCACCACCAATCAACACCCGCCCTTACCGTTACTCGCCCGCGCAGAAGGATGAAATTGAGAAGCAGGTGCGCAACATGCTGGACGCCGGCGTCATCGTGCACAGCATGAGCCCCTACGCTGCTCTTGTCCTGCTGGTGAAGAAGAAGGACGGTAGTTGGAGGTTCTGCATCGATTTTCATCGCCTCAACCAAGTTACTGTCAAGAACAAATTTCCTCTTCCCGTCGTGGACGAACTTCTCGATGAGCTGGCCGGCGCCGCCTACTTCTCCAAGATTGACTTGCGCGCCAGCTACCACCAAATACGTATGCGCGCCGAGGACGAAGAGAAGACAGCTTTTAAGACCCACCATGGTCACTTCCACTTCAAAGTGATGCCGTTCGGCCTCTGCAATGCGCCGGCAACATTCCAGTGCTTTATGAACTCCATCTTTGCCAGCTATAGTCGTAAGTTTGTGATCATCTTCCTTGATGACATCCTAGTTTTCAGCATTGACTTGCAGGAGCACGAGGAACACCTACGGCTGGTGCTCGACACGCTACGGCAGCACGAGCTCTACGCCAAGGAGTCCAAGTGCATGTTCGCTCAACCCAGCATCGAGTACCTCGGCCACATCATCTCCAAGGAGGGTGTCGCTACCGATGCAAGCAAGACCAGCGCGATGCAAGCGTGGCCCGTGCCCACCAACACCACCGAGCTGCGTGGGTTTCTCGGCCTCACCGGCTACTACCGGAAGTTCGTCACCAACTACGGGGTGCTCGCCAAGCCACTCACCCAGCTCCTCACCAAGAAAGGGTTCCACTGGGACGAGCGCACCCAGGCGGCATTCGATCTGCTCAAGCAAGCTATGACCAGTACACCGGTGCTCGCCCTCCTGGACTTCACCAAGCCATTCGCCATCGAAACCGATGCATGCGACACGGGCGTGGGCGCCGTCCTGGTGCAGGATGGCCACCCGGTGGCCTACATGAGCAAGGCTTTGGGCATCAAGAATCAGAAGCTCTCCACTTACGAGAAGGAGTTCCTCGCCATGATGATGGCCGTTGACAAGTGGCGGCCGTATTTGCAGCGCGGTCCATTCGAGATTGTCACAGATCACAAGAGCTTGTGTGCCCTGGGGGAGCAACAACTTGACACCGAGCTGCAACGCAAGGCCATGTCCAAGCTTGTCGGCCTTCAGTTCTCCTTCTGGTACAAGAAAGGAGCCGACAATGGCGCCGCAGATGCGCTCTCGCGGGTTGGACACGGACACGCGCTCGACGCACTCTCTGTATGCCACCCCCAATGGCTGCAAGAGGTGGCCAATTCCTACGAGACGGACGTGGCAGCACAAGAGCTGCTGGCTCAGCTCGCGATCCAGAGCCCCGACGACCAAGGCCGAGTCCTCCGGCAAGGCATCATACGTCAAGGCGACCGACTCTGGATTGGCGCCAACACGGCACTCCAGACCAAGCTGATCGTGACGCTGCATGATAGCGCCGTGGGGGGGCACTCCGGCATCGTCGCCACCTACCAGCGTGTGCGCAAGCTGTTCGCCTGGCCGGGCCTCAAGCGCGCTGTCGAGGACTACATCCATCAGTGTCGTACCTGTCAGCAGGCCAAGCACGAGCTACGTCACCCCGCCGGCAAGCTGCAGCCGCTGCCAATTCCGACAGAACCATGGCATGACCTGACCATGGATTTTGTCGAGGGATTGCCTACATCGGAGGGATTCGACACGATCATGGTGGTGGTCGACCGTTTGACCAAGTTTGCCCACTTCGTGCCCCTTCGCCATCCTTTCAATGCAACGCAAGTGGCACGAGCCTTCTGGGACTCCATCATCAAGCTCCACGGCGTTCCGCACACGATCGTCTCCGACCGCGACAAGATCTTCACAAGCGCCATGTGGAGGGAAATTCTCGCAGCCGCTGGTACCAAGCTCCTTTATTCCACAGCATACCATCCATAGACGGACGGGCAGAGCAAACGGGTGAACCAGTGCCTCGAGATGTTCCTTCGTTGTGCCATCAACGACCAGCCCAAGCAATGGCGTAGGTGGCTTCCTGCAGCAGAGTTCTGGTACAATTCAACGCATCACTCTTCACTTCGCTGCTCTCCGTTCAAGGCACTGTACGGGCGGGATCCCAACTTGGGAGGACTCCCAGCTTTCAGCAATGAGCTGCCAACCGACGCAGCCACAAGCGACCTTGACTGGGCGGCGCACACTGAGATGCTGCGAGGCCATCTCAATCGAGCCCAAGACCGTTTCAAGAAGCACGCAGACAAGCACCGCTCCGAGCGCTCCTTCGCCGTTGGGGACCAAGTCCTCGTCAAGCTCCAGCCCTACGTCCAAGTCTCCGTCACCAGCCGCCCCTGCCGCAAGCTGGCGTACAAGTTCTTTGGTCCATTCACCGTCCTGGAGCGTGTTGGCAACCTCGCCTATCGCCTGAAGCTGCCACCGGACGGGCGCATTCATCCAGTCTTCCACATCTCCCAGCTCAAGCCGTTCGTCCCAGCTACACTCCCGTCTTCTCGGAGCTGCCAAAAGTGCCTGATCTGACGACGACGCCACTAAAACCCATTGCCATCCAGGAACGCCGCATGGTCAAGAAAGGAGATGCCGCCCTCACTCAGGTACGGGTGCAATGGTCCACTTTGCCAGCCGACGCAACCACCTGGGAAGATTACGACGTCATTCGGAAGTGTTTCCCTGACGCCGAGCTCTGGGAAGATGAAGCAGCTGCTCAAGAAGGGGCGACTGTAACGCCTTCAGGTTCAGTCCAGCAGTTAACAGAACCCTGAAGCGTACAGCGAGGCACTCAGTGCAATTGTAGTGTTGGGCCGCGGCCATGTAAGCGTGTGTGTGCAAGTGTGGCCTTGGGCCAGTACTACTTAAGCAGATGTGGGACTCTGAGTCGGGGCATGAATGAGATTAAGTCTGATCCCCATCTCTCCCGAGCCCTCTCTTCTCACCTGCTCCCTTCTCCTCCCTCTCCTAATCCCCTTCTCAAATCCTCTCCCAACATCGGGATATTACACCGGCAGTCGACGCTGTTCGGTCGCGAGAGGCAAGGGGAGGGTTAGCCTCCTGCTAGGGCAAAAAATGGCGTGTTTGGAAGGTCAAAGTAGGCGTGCGTTTGGTAAATGGAAGCAATCTCCACCCATCCTTCTCAAGCGCCAGTGACTTAACCCACTTGAGAGAGATAAATGCTCCGTGAATCCGTGATCAATCTTGATGAGCCAAAAAACACTTGCATTAATGGAAAACAAAACAAGAAATATCTAAATTCATGCACCTAGATCTTTTTTCCGCAGTGACGTGCGCGCTAAGAGCCTCGGAGGGTTTGCTTTCCCACCCCTAGTTATATTTACTCGAACGTGACTAGACACTATTACATTGCGAGGGTCTCTTTGATTCAAAAGAGTTTCATAGGACTTTTGGAAGAGAATCCTTAGAAATTTTTGTAACACCTATTTTTCGAGCATATATTTTGATAAAAGGTGAATTCTATTGACTCAAAATGAAGCATCAAGTGGATACAAACATAATGAAAACACATCCGACCTCTGCATAGTTAGAATGCACACAACCAACAACAACAACAACAACACACACACACACACAAAAACACGCCGACAAATAGCAAAGTCACACAAGACCAAGCTATGCCTAAGCGAGAGAAAACAAAACCTCATAGCGATCGAAACATCGATCGACAAACTACAAACAACGATCATATCCACACCAACCATCTCTAAACACCACGAGGACAACGAGTTTCTTCAACAACAACGCCTTCAAAAAGGGGACGATGCTCAAGTGCCACCGACATCGGATTCAACTACCAAAGGCCGGAATCTGAGTTTTCACCCTCAAGAACGAGTCCGAGAAAGTCTGAGCAATGCCTTAAACAAGGTAACAACGTAAAAACATCATCATTGTCAGGTTAACCAACTCTGGTCAAACCTAGGGTTTTCACCCCTGGAGCTCAAGACAGGGTACTCTGAGAAGTACCACCAAATTGAAGTCCATAATGTGTTGTCGCCACCACTCTTTCACACTCCCAGCAGCTACATACGTTTGGCTAGATCAGCCATCAGCACTGCACAACCATATCCTCTGCGTCAAGCCGCCGTCCATAGATTGTAACTCATCGTTGAAGGAAAACTGATTGGAATAAGAGTCACCGAAACTCACAAAGGAGCCTTTCGGCTACAGCCCGTGATGTTGCCAGTACGCGCCGCCGGCAACATCCACTGAATCTGACGTCTTTGCTCGGAGCACAATTGGACGCGCGAGGTGTGAAGGCTCCTCGATGACTCCTCCATGAAGGAAAACAACATTGGAATAAGAGTCACCGAAACTCACAAAGGAGCCTTTCGGCTACATCCCGTGATGTTGCCAGTACGCGCCGCCGGCAACATCCACTGAATCTGACGTCTTTGCTCGGAGCACAATTGGACGCGCGAGGTGTGAAGGCTCCTCGATGACTCCTTCACGAAGGAAAACGACATTGGAATAAGAGTCACCGAAACTCACAAAGGAGCCTTTCGGCTACATCCCGTGATGTTGCCAGTACGCGCCGCCGGCAACATCCACTAAATCTGACGTCTTTGCTCGGAGCACAATTGGACGCGCGAGGTGTGAAGGCTCCTCGATGACTCCTCCACGAAGGAAAACGGCAACCTCGGGCGTAGTAGTCATCGATGCCAACCTAGCCGGCACACGGCTTTCAGCCGCAGCCTCACACAACCATCAGACTGAACCAAGTTGTACGCTAGGGCCCTTACCAGTTGTGTGTGCAACCAAGCCATCATGTGGCCGCTCCATGCCACGCCCATCATATCAGCTAGCAGCGCTCCGTAGCAGGTGAAGCTGAAATTGAATCCCCGCATGACAGATTGCATGACCCGATCTGAAGTCTCCCGTCTGCGCCGGGGCTAGCCAGATCCGCCCTACTCCGAGCCGGCCATTGAGCCGCAGCAGGGTCATCCCTCGCACCCGGCCGGAGAAGAGGCCTGAACCCCACCTTTCGTTGGATCTACATCCCAAGATGTTGCCGCCAACAACCACACCTCACGCCGCAAAGATGACCATCAGGAAGACTACCGCCTAAGACCGCCACTACTAGAGAAAATTCTAGTAGTAGCGTGGGTTTTGATGCTATCAGCAGCGCGGGTGGTCGCGCTACTATTATAGCGCTACAGCTAACATTTAGTAGTGGCGCGATCTTTACCCGCGCTACTACTATTGACTATATCAGCAACGCTTTTTTGGAACGCGCTACTATTAAGTAGCTGTAGCGCTTTTCTATCCCCGCGCTACTGCTGTATCTTTCATCATTTTTTCCTGCTTCCTACCCCGTTTCAATAAACTACAGTTTCACATATACCCGTTTCAATAAAGTGCAATTTCACATATACCAGATAACAATATCATTAACCACAATACCATATAGTCATACAGAATCATAAAGCATTATAGGTACTAGGTAGTACTAGATAACAATTTCATATATAGTCAACATGCATCCTCACATAAATATAGCATATATGATAAGCAGTACTCGGTAGTCATACAGCCACACACACATATGCAGTTCTAGATGATATCGACGACGATCATCATCGTCAAGACTGGGCGGTGGGTGTTCCTGATAGTAATAAGGATGGCCTGTCTAACACGAAGATTCTTGCCAACGAGGAATCTCTTCCACCCGCCGAGTTTAAGTGTGTGCGACCGTCCGTGTCCACGCCTTAAGTACAGGTGGTGACGGAGCCCCTGGCGGTAAGGCATATTCCAGTTGAGCCTTCTTCATCAGGCTTGATACCACAACTCACAGATATGCACTTTGGCAATTTCTGAATAAGAAAAACATATCAATTAATAAGTAGCCTCGCACACACAATCTTGCAAATATATTTCTACTACGTATAGATTTCTACACCATCAAAAGACACAGTACCACACATTTCTACTAAGCATAAATTCTACTAATAAGTATATATGGATTATCTACACTATTAATAGTTCCTTGGATTCTACACTAATAAGCATGTGATCGGACTCTACACTAAAGCATATCAATAAAGCATATATATATATATATCATCAAATTACTATTGTTAGTATAACATACCATATCATGTCGATCGACCATGGTACTTGTCAAGCGGGTCACGAATGGCACCCCGACAAAGTCCTCACGTGGCAGAATTATGTCCCATAGGTTGCACACCTCCTCCTCCTCACTCAGCCTCATTCTTATAGTATAAAGTACCATATCATGTTGATCGACCATGGTACTTGTCAGGCGGGTCACGAATGGCACCCCGACAAAGTCATCACGTGGCAGAATTATGTCCCATAGGTTGCACACCTCCTCCTTCTCGCTCAGCCTCATTCTTTGAGCTACGATGGCTTCATGAAGTGGGTCCTCATCATCTTCATCGAGTGGGTCCTCATCATCTTCATCATCTTCCTCGTTGTTGATATAAATGACAGCCAGGTTGGGTCTTTCTGCTTTGAAGGAGAAGCTGATCAACTGACCACCAGTAACACGCATGCGGGCAAGGAAACGGGCCCATCCATCTCCTCCAATCTGCGACATATTGTGTCCTTTCTCGACCTCCATAGTGTAGGGCCCCCCAGGAGCCTCAAAGGTCACAGTGTTTCCTGTCAGCTTGTTGAATTTCAACCTCACATTGTGTTGGGGATATGACTATTAGGTATGACCCGCACAGAAGGGGCCGGGCTATACCCATGGCGGTTCATAAAGACAAAGCCCATGAGGATATTGAATATGGCAGTTCACAGGCAAGGGCCCAAGGCCCAAGGGCGACTTAAGGCCCATAGGAGTAAACCGCCATATGTGTAAGACTTGTATTGTAAGACATGTATAGTTAGTCACCAAGCTGGACACATTGTCTATGAGTCAGTCGGGACTCCGTGAGCCGCTGGGCGTCGACCTGTGTATATAAAGGGACGACCTGGCGGCAGTTCAGGGAAAGAAACAAAAGATCGAAAGCTAGGTCAAGCGTATCCGCTCCCTGGTAATCGAGACATAAGCAATACCACCTCAAACTAGATTAAGCCTTTACCTTCACCGCAAGGGGCCGAACCAGTATAAACTCATGTGTCCTTTGTCCTGTTTAACCCCTTTAAGCTAACCTAGTTACGATGGCTCCACAACTAAGTCCTCACACTAGGACATCTGCCGTGACTATACCACGACAGTTGGCGCCCACCGTGGGGCCAACGCACGGTGGTTTCGAGTTCTTAATGGTCAGCTCCGAAGGGATCAAGGGATACGCTGTGGGCTGGATGACCAAGAGTCGTCGCGGCAAGCTCTACATCGATGATGCAGGCGGGGGCCCCGAGGCCGGCTCAATTGAGTACGGGTACCGGGTCCCCTTCGGAGGAATTCACGTCTTCATCGGAAAGATCGGTGAGCCGGGCCCTGAGCCGGACATCTGCACCGACATCATCAAGATAGCTCAGCGTGCAAGACCCACCCGAGCTAAGCCCGCCGTGAAACGTGCCTTTGTGGGATTCATCCATGGGGTGGAATTTGATGAAGGATCCATGTTTGGTGGTGACTCGACCATCTATTCTGATGGTGAGTCGTCCACAGGCGAGACTACTTCATTATACCAATTGCAAGATGGCAGGCTTGGGGGCTGTTCCGATGGTGACAGTATTCCAGACCCCTATGAGCCGCTGAAGAGGGTCGCAATCTTCATGGCCGATACACAGCCTGGGTAGAATTCTTCAACTACGGCAGCAATGATCTCCGGGTCAGCAGCGGTGATGGCAGCTGGGGCAGGAGGCCCTGTGCGCCCACCGGCTCAAGTTTTGACGGATTTGCTGGATAAGCTGACAACCTTGTTAACAACAGAGGTTAGCCCGGCGAATCAAGCTCAGCATAACACGGAAATTGCGAAAGTTCGTGATGAGGTAGCACAAGCCAAGGAAGACCTGGCGGCGGAGGATGCTAGGATGATAACAGAGCGAGCTGCTTTGGATGCCTAGACACAATGGATCCAGGCTAGTTCCTTCCGGCTCTCATTGGACCAGAATGCTTCAAATGAAATCATTAGAAGAAGGCACCGAAGTCTCCTGCCGTCGGTTTACGAGGCGGAAACCTCTTTGGCATGCCTGGAGCAGGAACCAGTAACCAACCAGAGATAAACCGGGTCGGGGCGCCTGGGGCCGGAGCGTCGGCTCAACCGCGCACGACGGAGCCACCTCGTTTGAATAATACTCCACCTCAGCATGTGCCAACACCATCGGGTCATTATTCCAACCCTCTGGATAATATGATCACTACGGCGACACGATTGGCGGCTCTCCCAGTGGAAGGCGATTCCCCAGCTGCAGTTGAAACACGGAGAGCTAGGGAGCTTCTTCAAATAGCATTGGTGCTGCAGGAAGCATATTCTTACAGTTAAGAGAGGATTCATTCGACCCCTCGCCCTAGCTGGAGTTATAGCAGACATGTGATGTGTCCGGCCGTTTCAAGCAATGACTAGCGCCATAACCAGCCGTGCGAGCATGACCCGACGCATGATGGGGCTCATGGTATGGTCGATCAAGACATGATACGTCGAGAAGCTAAGAAGGCGGCTCAGCAGGCGGCTCATCAACATCTTCCGGCTTATCCGACATCTTTAGTGGAGGGGGGTGTGACCTCTAGAACTATGGGTGTACCATGTCTAGTGCCGGCTATACGGAATGAGCGTCTGCCCAAGGATATTAAAGGACCTCGTAAAGTGCCCAATTATACCGCTGACTTACTCCCAGAGGCGTGGATTGAGAGTTATGAGATGGCCATGGAACTGTTGGAGGTTAGCGATGCTATATGTGCCAAATACTTTGCCATGATGCTGGATGGGACGGCCAGTACTTGGTTAAAAGGGATGCCTGCAAATTCCATCGAGTCATGGGATGAGCTAAAAGCCCGGTTTATTTAGAACTTTAAAGATACATGCAAACAACCCATGTCGATTGTAGATTTGGATGCTTGCCCCCAAGAATAGGGCGAGTCAATGACCCATTGGGTGCGCCGGGTCATGGCTATCCTGCACTCATCGGATAACATCAATGCCATCTCAGCAGTTCTAATGTTAGAAAAAGAATTGCCATTTTTTGCCCCTCAAACAAAAGCTAGGGCTTCTCAAGCGCGATTGCAATGATATGGGGCAGCTGATGGCGGCTCTAGTTAAATATGCAACTCTGGTAGTACCAAGGACCCCGAGTCTGATGATGAAAAGCCAGGAAAGGGAAAGAAGAGTGGCAACACCAAGGGTCCGCAACATAATCCGGCGAGTCAGGGGGGCAACGGTAAGCGCAAGGCCGATAGTAATTCAGATTTTGTGGCCAATACCAGTACGCAGAATAATGGCCAGTGTTGTAAGGGGAAGCCACCTCCTCGGACAGGTGGATCAAGTGTCAATCTTGAGCACTTACTGAATCAACCCTGCCCAAAACATGGAACGGAGGAAAGGCCATCCACTCACCTTTGGAAGGATTGTCAAATTATGAGGGAGTTAGAAAATTCTGATTTTTTTCAGAACAATCATGGGCCGGGTGGCGGCTCAGGTTCTGGTGGCGGCGGTTCTCATGGCCCGGGTTACGAAGGTGGTGGTTCTAATTCCGGCTTCCAAGGTCACCAACACCACCAAGGTAATCAGGGGGGTTACAATCAAGGTAATCAGGGTTGTTACAATCAACAATCTGGTCAAGGGGGTCAGTAGCAGAAGCAGCAGTCTGGATATCAAAGTCATCCGAAGCATTGAATAGCGGGCAGTACCATGTCTTCACCACAAGTCTATGCAAGTGGGACCAGAAGGCACAAGAGGGCTGTGAACGCCTTTGTGCCGGCAGTTCCCCATTACTTGTGATGGTCTGAGCAACCCATTATGTGGAGTCGAGAGGATCACCCGCCCAGGGTTGATAATTCGGGTCACTTGGCTTTGGTGGTGGCACCTCAAGTTGGTGGATACAAATTCACTAAGGTACTCATGGATGGGGGTAGCAGCTTTAATATCCTTTATTGTGATACTTTCCGTCGCAAGGGGTTGACTGAAAAAAATCCTAAGCCGTCCAATACTGTTTTCCACGGAGTAGTGCCCGGTAAGTTGGTGTACCCTATAGGCAAGATTGAGCTGGAAGTAGCCTTTGGAGATGAACATGATTCCAGGGCTGAGAAATTAACCTTTGAAGTGGTCAAGATCAGAAGCCCATACCACGCTCTGTTTGGACAGCCGGCTTATGCTAAGTTCATGGCACGACCTTGTTATGTTTATTTGCAGCTCAAGATGCCGGGTTACAAAGCGACCATTACAGTGCATGGGAGTCGGAAGATAGCTCTGGAGTGCGAAGAAGGTGATGCTTCTTATGTTGAGTCTGTCTGTGCAACAGAAGAGTTGAAGTTCTACAAGGGCAATGTTGATCCGGCTGATATGACATCTCTGAAAAAGCGTACTACAGAGCATGACCCGGTGCTGAAGTTTAAGTCAGCCGATGACACTAAGCTAGTTGACTTTGTTCCTGGTGATTCATCCAAGCAATTCAGTATCAGCGCTAACTTGGATCCAAAATAGGAAAGCACACTCATCGAGTTCATCCGTAAGAACTGAGACATCTTTGCATGGAAACCTTCTGACATGTAGGGTGTACCGAGGGAACTCGCTGAGCACACTCTTAATATTGATCCGAAGTTTAAGCCGGTCAAGCAATTCCTTCGCTGCTTTAATGAAGAGAGGCGTAAGGCCATTGGTGAAGAAGTGGCCCAGCTCTTGGCGGTTGGGTTCATCGTTGAAGTCTTTCAATCTGAGTGGTTGGCTAATCCGGTGCTGGTGCTTAAGAAGAATGGCACTTGGCGTATGTGCGTGGACTACACGGACTTAAACAAGGCTTGTCCCACTGATCCTTTTGCCCTCCCTCATATTGATCAAATCATTGATGCTACGACAGGTTGTGAGCATTTGAGTTTTTTGGATGCTTACTCTGGTTATCATCAGATCAAGATGGCAGTTAAGGACTAAGAGAAGATAGCTTTTATCACTCCCTTTGGAGCCTTCTGCTATGTGCCTATGCCTTTTGGGCTCAAGAGCGCCCAGGCGACTTACCAGCGATGTGTGCAGAATTACCTTCACAGTCAGATTGGGCGCAATGTTCATGCTTATGTGGATGATATTGTTTTGGGCAACCTTAAAACATAAGCCGGGTGAGATGTTTCGGCGACTCAGACTTGGTGGCTCAGCAAGTTTCGGGCACATGGGATTCTAAGGATCCACTCGTGGCGGCTTATCACCGTGAAGTTGACGCTATTGCTAGGCACTTCAAGGGTTATCAAGTGGAACACATTGATCGCAGGAAAAATGAGGCGGCTGATGCCTTAAGCCAGTTGGGGTCTCAGCATAAGACAGTGCCACCTAACACTTTCTTGGATATTTTGCATAACCCTTCTATCAAATTGCCTACAGAGGAAGATCTGGCTATTCCTGACCCGGAAGCACAATTGGTGGCGGCTCTTCACGCTATCCCTGATTGGACAGTTCCGTATTTGGCTTATATGACCCAGGGTGAGTTACCTGAGGATGAAACTTTGGCCAGGCAGATAACCCGGCGGTCTAAGTCAATGACAATTGCTAACGGAGAGTTACACCATCGTAGTGTCACTGGGGCGTTTTAATATTGTGTCTCTCCTGAAGAGGGTCGCGAGATTCTTCGCGAGATTCATGAAGGAGATTCACAAGAGGGCTCACGGCTAAATCTTTAAATCTCTTGTGGCTAAATATTTTCGTCATGGATTTTATTGGCTCATGGCTCATGCTGAGGCAGAGGATTTGGTCAGTAAATGTGATGGTTGTCAGAAATTTTCACGGCAAGCTCACATGTTGGTTCAAGAATTGAGGATGATTCCAATTACTGGGCCGTTCGCAGTCTGGGGGCTTGATATGGTTGGGCCTTTTAAAAGTCCAAGGATAAAAAGACCCACCTTTTGGTGGCGGTTGAAAAATTCACAAAGTGGGTCGAAGCAGAGCCGGTCAATAAATGTGACGCGGCAATGGCGGTTCAATTCATCAAAAAGGTTATTTTTTGCTTTGATTTTCCCCACAACATTATAACTAATAATGCCACTAATCTGTCCAAGGGTGCTATGAAAGAGTTTTGTCAACGTGAGCATATTCAACTTGATGTGTTGTCAGTGGCTCACCCTCAATCCAGTGGTCAAGCCGAAAGAGCCAATCAAGAAATTTTGAGAGGCATCAAGCCCCGGCTTATGGTTCCTTTGTAGAGAACGCCGGGTGGTTGGGTGGAGGGGTTACCTTCAGTGCTATGGAGTATCCATACTACCCCCAACAGATCTACGGGTTACATGCCTTTATTCATGGTTTACAGAGCAGAGGCGGTTCTCCCTAGTGACATTCGTCACGACTTGCCCCGCGTGGCGGCTTATGTTGGTTGATAGTGAAAGAGCACGTAAGGATGCACTTGACTGTTAGATGAGGAGCGTGACCTTGAGGCGGCTCGTTCGACAATTTACCAACAAGATCTACGCCGCTATCACAGCCGCCGGGTTAAGACTAGAACCTTTCAAGAAGGTGACTTGGTGCTCCTGCTCATCCAAGATCAAATTGACATGCACAAGCTATCCTCACCTTGGGAAGGATCCTTTGTGGTCAGCAAGAATTTGAACAATGGGTCATACTATCTCATCGATGTTCGAGACTACAAGGACTCACGTCAGTCGGAGGAGGAGACCCGCCGGCCGTGGAATATTGCTCATCTTCGGCCTTACTACACTTGAGCCACCGGCTCTTATGATGTACATATTTTGATAATGTATATATTATGATGATTATAATAAATCCGGCATCCCTGATAAAGCAGGGCTTCTGTCGTTTCATGAGTCTTTTTCATCATAATTTCAAAGGTCACTTGGGGGCTTCCTGAACGTATTCGAATCATAGCTGTCGTTACCCTCTTGATCGGCGCAATTCCAAACCTTATGGTCACTAGGGGGCTTCCTGATCATATTCGAATCATAGCTGTAGTTACCCTCCTTATGGTCACCAGGGGGCTTCCTGGTCGTATTCGAATCATAGCTATAAATACCCTCTTGATCGGCCCAAGGCCACAAACCACTTGGGGGCTTTCTGCTCGTATTCGAAGCATAGCTATGAAAAAACCCTTTTGGTCCAGCTTCCTGCTCGTATTCGAAGCATAGCTATGAAATAACCCTTTTGGTTCGGCTTCCTGCTCGTATTCAAAGCATAGCCTCATTTTCTCATTTTGCTTGGTTTTTTGAACGTTTTTTCGGTTCATCTTGCTACCATCTTGACATATGGTTTAAAAGTGATTCAGGCCATGTAGCCTCAATTCTCACAGCTCATATTTGAAGCATACCCGTGGTTTCTGTTAACCCGGCCTGGCTTTGGACGATAAGTCACCAGTTTATGATGATATTAAATACTTGGAAGCATTGGTTTCTAAGTTTTGGATTATCACCCTTACTGCATAGGTAAACCGGTAGTACAATTCAATATCACAGGTATGATATTTTTTATTGGTTATATCTAATTATGACTAAACTGGCCCCATTTGTACACCATTCGGTGGTTACATGTGGGATGTTATGACCCGCCCTGCGGTAAACCGCTAGGGCTCTTGTGATTTACTTGTGTGCAGGATAACTCTAAGTTTCATCTGCACAAATAAACGTCATGATAAGTGTAAAAGGATAATTGTCGAGTGGCGGCTCAAATAGCGTTGGGCAAAACATAAATGTGCATGATGGCACGATAGAGCAACGCTTTTGCTAGCCTATTACATGACTCAAGGAGTCAAAATGATTAAGTGTTTTTCAGAAGATCAAATATATGAACCGTCTGCTACCTCTTGAGCACTGCGTTGGTTTTCCCTTGAAGAGGAATGGGTGATGTAGCAAAGTAGCGTAAGTATTTCCCTCAGTTTTTGAGAACCAAGGTATCAATCCAGTAGGAGGCTACACGCAAGTCCCTCGTACCTACACAAACAAACAAGAACCTCGCAACCAATGCAATAAAGGGATTGTTAATCCCTTCACGACTACTTGCAAAAGTGAGATCTAATAGATATAATAAGATAATATAAATATTTTTGGTATTTTTATGATATAGATTGGAAAGTAAAGATTGCAAAATAAAGTAGATCGGAAACTTATATGATGGAAAATAGACCCAGGGGCCACAGGTTTCACTAGTGGCTTCTCTCAAGATAGCATAAGTATTATAGTGGGTGAACAAATTACTATTGATAGAAAAAATTGCATAGTTATGAGAATATGTAGGCATGATCATGTATATAGGCATCACGTCCACAACAAGTAGATCGAAATGATTCTACATCTACTACTATTACTCCACACATCGACCGCTATCCAGCATGCATCTAGAGTATTAAGTTCAAAAGAACAGAGCAACACATTAGGCAAGATGACATGATGTAGAGGGATAAACTCAAGCAATATGATATAAACCCCATCTTTTTACCTTCGATGGCAACAATACAATACGTGCCTTGTTGCCCCTGTTGTCACTGGGAAAGGACACTGCAAGATTGAACCCAAAGCTAAGCACTTCTCCCATTGCAAGAAAGATCAATCTAGTAGGCCAAACCAAACTGGTAATTCGAAGAGACTTGCAAAGATAACAAATCATACATAAAAGAATTCAGAGGAGATTCAAATATTTCTCATAGATAAACTTGATCATAAACCCACAATTCATCGGATCTCGACAAACACACCGAAAAAGAGTTACATCGAATAGATCTCCAAGAAGATCAAGGAGAACATTGTATTGAGATTCAAAGAGAGAGAAGAAGCCATCTAGATAATAACTATGGACCTGAAGGTTTGTGGTAAACTACTCACAACTCATCGGAGAGGACTTGGCGTTGATGTAGAAGCCCTCCATGATCGATTCCCCCTCCGGCAGAGCACCGAAAAAGGCTCCAAGATGGGATCTCACGGGAACAGAAGGTTGCAGCGATGGAAATAGGGTTTCGTGGTGCTCTTGGATGTTTTCGGGGTACGTAGATATATATAGGCGAAGGAAGTCGGTCAGGGGAGCCACGAGGGTGGGGGGCGCGCCCACCCCCCTAGGGCGCGCCCTGGACCCTCGTGGCTGCCTTGTTTGCTTCTTGACATTCACTCCAAGTCTCCTGGATTGCGTTTGTTCCAAAAATAAATATCCCGAAGGATTCATTCCGTTTGGACTCTGTTTGATATTCTTTTCTGTGAAACACTGAAATAGGCAAAAAACAGCAATTTGGGCTGGCCCTCCGGTTAATAGGTTAGTCCCAAAAATTATATAAAAGTGTTTAGTAAAGCCCATAAACATCTAAAACAGGTAATATAATAGCATGGAACAATAAAAAATTATAGATACATTAGAGACGTATCAAGCATCCCCAAGCTTAATTCCTGCTCGTCCTCGAGTAGGTAAATGATAAAAACAGAATTTTTGATTTGGAATGCTACCTAGTATATTTATCGATGTAACTTTCTTTATTGTGTCAAGAATGTTCAGATCCAAATGATTCAAGATAAAAGTTTAATATTGACATAAGAGTAACAATACTTCAAGCATACTATCAAAGTAATCAGGTCTTCTTAAAATAACATGCCCAAAGAAAGCTATCCCTACAAAATCATATAGTCTGGCTATGCTCTATCTTCATCATACAAAATATTTAAATCATGCACAACCCCGATGACAAGCCAAGCAATTGTTTCATACTTTTGATGTTCTCAAACTTTTTCATGCTAATTGTCTATTGTTCATGCTATAATTGTATTAACTGGAAACCGTAATACATGTGTGAATACATAGACCACAACATGTCCCTAGTGAGGCTCTAGTTGACTAGCTCGTTGATCAATAGATGGTTATGGTTTCCTGACCATGGACATTGGATGTCATTGATAATGGGATCACATCATTAGGAGAATGATGTGATGGACAAGACCCAATCCTAAGCATAGCACAAGATCGTGTAGTTCGTTTGCTAAAAGCTTTTCTAATGTCAAGTATCATTTCCTTAGACCATGAGGTTGTGCAACTCCCGGATACCGTAGGAATGCTTTGTGTGTGCCAAACGTCACAACGTAACTGGGTGGCTATAAAGGTGCACTACGGGTATCTCCGAAAGTGTCTGTTGGGTTGGCACGAATCGAGACTGGGATTTGTCACTCCGTGTGACGGAGAGGTATCTCTGGGCCCACTCGGTAATGCATCATCATAATGAGCTCAATGTGACTAAGTAGTTAGTCACGGGATCATGCATTACGGAACGAGTAAAGTGACTTGCCGGTAACGAGATTGAACAAGGTATTGGGATACCGACGATCGAATCTCAGGCAAGTAATGTACCGATTGACAAAGGGAATTGTATACGGGATTGCTTTAATCCTTGGCATCGTGGTTCATCCGATGAGATCATTGTGGAACATGTGGGAGCCAACATGGGTATCTAGATCCCGCTGTTGGTTATTGGCCAGAGAGCTGTCTCGGTCATGTCTGCATGATTCCCGAACCCGTAGGGTCTACACACTTAAGGTTTGGTGACGCTAGAGTTGTTATGGGAATTAGTGTGCAGTTACCGAATGTTGTTCGGAGTCCCGGATGAGATCCCCGACATCACGAGGAGTTACGGAATGGTCTGTAGGTAAAGGTTTATATATGGGAAGTCCTATTTTGGCCACCGGAAAATGTTCAGGATTTTTCGGTATTGTACCGGGAAGGTTCTAGAAGGTTCCGGAAGGTTCCGGAGTGGGGTCCACCTGCATGGGGGGACCCACATGAACGTGGGTAGTGGTGGAAAGGCCCCACACCCCTGGTCAAGGTGCACCAAGATCCCCCCTTAGAAGGAATAAGATCATATCCCGAAAGGATAAGATCAAGATACCTAAAAAGGGGGGATAACAGTTGGTGGGGAAGGAAATGATGGGATTTCTTTCCTCCCACCTTTGCCAACGCCCCAATGGACTTGGAGGGCAAGAAACCAGACCCCCTCCACCCCTATATATAGTGGGGAGGCACATGGGAGCTTCACCCCTTGCCCCTGGCGCAGCCCTCTCCCTCCCCAACACCTCCGTAGTAGTAGTAGTGCTTGGCAAAGCCCTGCCGGAGAACTGCAAGCTCCACCACCACGCCGTCGTGCTTCCGGAGCTCTCCCTCAACTTCTCCTCTCCCCTTGCTGGATCAAGAAGGAGGAGACGTCCCCGAGCTGTATGTGTGTTGAACGCGGAGGTACCGTTGTTCCGTGCTTAGATCGGATTCAGTCGCGATCTGAATCGCTTCGTGTACGACTCCACAGACCGCGTTCTTGCAACGCTTCCGCATCATGATCTTCAAGGGTATGAAGATATAGTCCTCTCTCTTGTTGCTAGAATATCCATAGATTGATCTTGGTGATGCATAGAAAATTTTGAATTTCTGCTACGTTCCCCAACACGGACAGCCGGTCTATATACTTTGGCCGGACTGTTGGACTATGAAGATACAAGACTCAAGACTTCGTCCCGTGTCCGGATGGGACTCTCCTTTGTGTGGAAGACAAGCTTGGCGATTCGGATATTATATATCCTTCCTTGTAACTGAATCCATGTAAACCCTAGCCCTCTCCGGTGTCTATATAAACCGGAGAGTTTAGTCCGTATGAGGACGATCACAACATTCATAATCATCATAGGATAGCTTCTAGGGTTTAGCCTATACGATCTCATGGTAGGTCAACTCTTGTCACACTCATATCATCAATATCAATCAAGCAGGAAGTAGGGTTTTACCTCCATCGAGAGGGCCCGAACCTGGGTAAATATTGTGTCCCTTACCTCCTGTTACCATTAGCCTTAGACGCATAGATCAGGACCCCCTACCCGAGATCCGCCGGTTTTGACACCGACATTGGTGCTTTAATTGAGAGTTCCTCTGTGTCGTCGCTGCAAGGCTCAATGGCTCCTTTAATCATCAACAACAACATGGTCCAGGGTGAGACTTTTCTCCCCGGACAGATCTTCGTGTTCGGTAGTTTCGCACCGCGGGCCAACTCGCTTGGCCATCTGGAGCAAATCGACAGCTACGTCCCTAGCCATCAGGTCAGGTTCGGAAACCTAAACTACACGGCCGACATCCATGGAGTCTTGATCTTTAACGGATTCGGGCCCATGCCAGGAGCGCCGGACAGTCACGATGAGCACGGCTTAGACCTGCTGACGGACAATGCCTGGGATATCGCCCCTGCAGGAGCGCCGGACTTAAATCCGGGGCAGATTGCATCGCCCGAGGATGGGCGGATGGACCCCGCCCTGGAGACTGCACACCCATCGGCGGTAGAGACAAACACAGACTTCACCCCCAAGGAAGCCTGTGACACCGGACCCCGGACTCATATCCTGCTGTAGGTTCCAGTCCGCGCACCTCCGAGCCCGCCGAATCAGGTTGGGCTCCGGTAAGGGAGTTCACCACTGCGGATATCTTCCAGCGCTCGCCCTTTGGCGATATGCTGAACTCGTTAAAGTCTCTCTCTTTATCAGGAGACTCTTGGCCGAACTATATCCGGCTCGAGCGGGAAGCTGGCGACGAGGGAATTCATTGCTCACGCACCACCCACTTCATAGCCACTGTCGACAACGTAACAAACATGCTCGAATTCGACTCTAACGACACCGACGGTATGGACGTCGGTGCAGGGGACGATTCAGAACCACCACTCACGGAGCACTGGACTGCCACATCATCATGTGCTATCTACATGGTGGATATGCCTAAGAAGGACGACGACGACAAATCGGAGGATAAAACCCCCCGACAAAAGCCAAAACGAGGTCGTAGGTGCCGCTCCAAGTCCAGCAACAGTAAAAATAGCGATAACAGCGCTAGAAGGTCGACGCCACAGTCAACTCCGAAGGCAACAACGACCATATGGACCCAGCGATGGAGCAGGATGAACCAGGTCACACCGAACACAGCTCGGAGCAGATGCCCGATCACAACGATCCCGAGGAACGAACTAATCAAACCACGCCGGGACAAGAGCACATTCCGGATGATGATGCATTCACCATCCCGAAGACACGCTTGGAACGAGACAACCTCCACAGAAAGCTTATGGCCACTGCGAGAAGTCTGAAGAAGCAGAAGCAAAAGCTTAAAGCCGCACAGGACACGCTCAATCGTAGATGGAATAAAGTACTAGACACTAAAAAAAGTACGATGACGATCACCAAACAAAGAGCTATCCAAAGCGCAAGCTGCTACCAGAATTTGACGACGAGGCCGTTCCACCGAAGAACAATACGGCCAGCAGGCCGAACAAACCACTTCGAAACCGCAATGGAGCAGCTATCGACGATGCACACGATTTACTTGAGCTCCTGAATAAAAAGGCTGGCGCGACTAGGTCCATCTATGGATCTAGAGGACGCACCCCGGCATAGGACTATGGTCACCAAAATGGTCAGACTGATCGGGTACCAGTTCGGAATCAATACCGGACATATCAACAGCCAACGACACGCCATAACACGTCCAGAAACAGGGGCTGCTCACCCTCTGTGCTTCACCGAAGAGGTACTGGACCACGAATTTCCACAAGGTTTTAAACCCGTGAACATTGAGGCATACGACGGAATGACAGACCCCGGGGTCTGGATCGAGGATTTTATCCTACATATCCACATGGCTCATGGGGACGACCTCCATGCCATCAAGTATCTTCCCCTCAAGTTGAAAGGACCAGCTCGGCACTGGTTGAAAAGCCTCCCCGAAAATTCAATCGGAAGTTGGGAGGAACTCGAGGACGCTTTTAGAGCAAATTTCCAAGGGACCTATGTCCGACCCCCGGATGCGGACGATTTAAGTCACATAATTCAACAGCCCGGAGAGTTCGCCCGCAAACTTTGGAATAGATTCCTCACTAAGAAGAATCAAATTGTCGACTGTCTGGACGCTTAAGCCCTAGCGGCCTTCAAGCATAGTATCCGGGACGAATGGCTCGCCAGACACCTCGGCCAAGAAAAGCCGAGGACAATGGCAGCCCTAACAAGCCTTATGACCCGCTTTTGCACGGGTGAAGACAGCTGGTTGGCCCGTAGAGGCACCAGCGACCCAAGTACATCCGAAATCAGGGACGGAAACGGGAAGCCACGGCGTGATAAAAACAAACGTCTAAATAAGGAAGTAAGTCCGGACAACACAACGGTCAACGCCGGATTCAGGGGCTCTCGACCCGGTCAACAAAAGAAGGCACTTAAAGGCAGCAATGAAGGACCGTCCGGCCTGAACAAAGTCTTGGACAAACTGTGCCAAATTCACGGCACCCCCGAAAAACCTGCGAACCACACTCACAGAGAATACAGGGTCTTCAAGCAGGACGGCAAATTAAATGTTGAACACAAGGGAAGGGAAACACCAAGTGAAGACGAGGACGAGCCTCGCCAGCCGAACACTGGAGGACAGAAAAAATTTCCACCAGAGGTAAAAACAGTAAACATGATCCATGCGACTCACTTATCAACGAGAATGCGCGAACGCACGCTCAGAGACGCATGCTCCATAGAGCCTGTTGCACCCAAACTTAACCATTGGTTAGCCTGCCCGATCACCTTCGATCATAGGGACTACCCGACCAGTATGCGACACGGAGGATCAGCTGCCTTGGTGCTCGACCCAATAATCGACGGATACCATCTTACTCACGTCCTTATGGACGGCGGCAGTCGTCTTAATCTACTATGCCAGGACACTGTCCGCAGGATAGGGATAGACCCATCCAGAATCAACCATAGTAACACCACCTTTGAAGGGGTGATACAAGGCGTTGAAGCCCACTGCAGAGGCTCCCTCATACTAGAGGTGATGTTCGGCTCCCCAGGCAACTTCAGAAGCGAAAAACTACTCTTCGCCATCGTCCCCCTCCAAAGCGGTTATCATGCATTGCTTGGGAGAACGGCCTTTGCCCGCTTCAACGCAGTACCGCACTACGCCTACCTCAAACTCAAAATGCCCGGTCCATGTGCCGTCATCACCGTTAACAGAAGCACAGAGCGCTCCTTACACACTGAGGAATACGTGACGGCTCTAGCAGCCGGACTCTAAGCGGCCTCTAATACCAGAAAGCATGAGTGGTCGTTAAGACCTCAGACACGGTTGGACAAGTCCGGCAGCCCAGATCAACCTGGTCTAGGCGCCACACATGTAATCCCATAGAGGATACCAGGGGCTACAGATAATTAATAAAGCCCAATTCTCGGCCTAACCTCATTAACAGGCCAATGTCTAACACTTCTACTATCCATTAGTGATAGCTAACTTTTCGCACGCTTATGTCATACTTTTCTCCATGAGTTTTTCTTTTTACAGACACCTTTCGTGCGACACCCTCCCAGGCCACGACACAACGGGGACAAAGGCGCAGATGTGCAGCAGGGCCCCGCTCAAAGGTTTCTCTTTAGATTAAGCCCCTGTGTAAACCTTCTATATTGTCTCTTGTTGCTTACGCATCCCATGGGTACTGCACCCACAGAGGACACTGCCGTTATTGGCATTTCGCCATGACAGACTAATGCACGTACCTGGGAATATAGGGTTTATAATAAAGGGCGCTACTCAGCCCAGTAAAAGTCCGAATACCTTCGGGAGTGTTCGGCGTCGCGAGTTTGGCCTTATATGCATCAGCTCTGAATCATGTCTTTGGTCAAATGTTGGGTTTGCCCGGCTCCTGGGTTCGCTGCCTTACGTTCCGTTTTTATTGGCTAAGGCGGCCAAAGGAGAACTACTGCGATTGTGCCCTGGTTATTCCGGATGAGCACCTCAGTAGAGAAAGCCAAAAACTGACTGTCATGATATAGCGAGAGACTGTTCAACCACTCGAAGACCTATCGGAATCTTTAGGATTCCTCCGCATTAACGAAGGACCGTTTCCCGGTCATGTACACACGCTCCCGTATTCGGATGCACACAAGGGTACCAGCCCCACCGTCAAACTCCTATGGCTAAGTGAAAATGTTACAGCTATATAGTCCGGTTTCCTAGATCGACGTGCGATCACCTACTTAATGGACCAAGACGTTGGATCAAGTGTGATTACGCATACTTTTCACGAACACCCCCGCATTGTGTGCGTGGGGGCTGAAGCCAACGACTGCTAACTTTCAGATTACACATATACATAAAAACGGCCGCACGGGAGGCACAACAATACTTTCGAGCACAAAGTATAAATATCTGCTCCACAATTAAAATAAAATTGTTTTTACAATGATAAGATTTGTCACTCGAACATGACATTCTTCGAGCACTGAGCCTTTATTAAGCGAGCGCCTTCTACTACTTGATCCAAGTAGTGCTCGGATGGATCTTGACCGCCCGCCGGATTCTGGGTCGCAATGATGGTGGCCTCCATATCTGTCCAATATGCTTTAACGTGGGCAAGGGCCATCCGTGCACCCTCTATGCACACTAACCTCTTCATGGCATCAATCCGAGATACGGCACCAAGGAATTGTTGCACTAAACCAAAGTAACTGTCCGGTTTGGGCCCCTTTGGCCATAGATGGTCTATCCCAGACCGCATTGCAGCCTGTGGAGCTCGGCCACAACAGCCATTCTCTCACTCAAAGGCAATGTGCGCGCTGGAGCGTTGAACTGTGACCAGAACAACTTTTCCACTTCATCATCTTTTTGATCCTCAAAAAACTTTGCTACATCAGCCACACTCTTCGCCAAATCCGCATAGGCGTCTGCAGGACTCCAGCGTCGATCAAGAGGAGCGTACTTCGGATCCAAAAACTTCAGCCGCAACAAATAGGGGTTTCCAGCCGCGATCTCTCCGGCCTGTCGAAGCTCCTCTCGCGCATCCCTAATATCGGAACGCATCTCCTTGGCCGCATCAAGGGCCTTCTTCAGGTCAGCCTTATTTGCCTGGTTTTCTTTTTCAAGCAACTCATACCGGTTGGCGGCGTTTTCTAGCTCCACAGCCATTTCGGCTATTTTGTCTTCGCTCCAGCGATGAGCAGCCTGTTTGGCTCTCAACTCTTCGACCGCCTTTAGGGCAGCCGCATTGCTCACCCGGGCCCGTTCCTTGACCAGGGCAAGTTCCGCCCTCAGGGCTTCCGTGGCAGCAGCACCATCTGCAGTCCAAACATATAACATTAGTGCTATGCTCCTCTCAGTTTTTCCTACATAAATATATAATAAGGAAAGTAGATCACATACCTCATGACTCGTTCAGCCGCTCATTCACCAGTGTGATATCGACATCAATAACTCCAATCTGCCACCTCAGTTCAGCAACTTCAACGGATTGTTCGACTACCAGATCCTTAGACACCTGCGCATAAATACAGCGCGAACATTACTTTCAGAATATGATCCCCCATTTGCTGCCTAAGGCAGACAACCAGAGTCTCAGGGGCTACTATCTATATGGAGCACACCTAGCGCGTGCATCACAGCCGAAAATTATGTATTTTTTATTACATACCTCAAAGCCTCTAAGAAGGCTCGTAAAGGCCTCATTCAACCCGCTTGTGGCGGAGGAAATTTTCTTGAGCACCATGCTCATTAATGAACAGTGCTCCTCCGAGAGATCAGCTCGCTCTAGAAGGCCCACCAGTGTGTCCGGCCGGACGCCAGATTGCGTTGGACCCTTATTATCGCCCCCCGTGGGAGCTGAACGCTCCGGGCTCAGGGCTAGGGATGGCACCCACAGGGTTTGGTTACGGGTGGAGATACCCCATACCCTTACCCATCCCCCTTGAGCTTACCCATTACCCGTACCCATACCCGTCAATGGGTATAATTTTTCCCCATACCCATCACCCGGCAACTAGCGATCCTTGAGGAGGCAAGGAGATGAGGAGATGGGTAGGATATCAATCTCCGTCCTAAATATGGACACGGTCACGTAATTATTATTTACCTAAGCGGCTAAGCCTAATCACGTTAATCACACAGAGAAAGAGAGAGATATGAGATTCCTTCTATCATTCCAGCTATGTTTTTTTGAGCGAAAATCATTCCATCTACGTGCGTGTGTGAGCAAGTCATGTATCTCGTCGGCTACATAGGATGATTTACTGGAAAGTTAGATTAGATTAATGATTGGTGAAGGCCCACTTAACAGATACGTGGGTATATGGGTACACGGGTATGGGTTATGCTGTCCCGTACCCGTACCCACAATTCCCAACGGGTTTAATATTTTCCTATTAATATACCCTTGGGTAATTTTTTATCCCATACCCTTACCCTAATAGAGTTTTTACCCGCCGGGTACATGGGTAATGGGTACCCATTGCCATCCCTACTCAGGGCGGCCGAAGTATTAGCTTCTGGCTCCGGCAAGACTGGGCTCCTCCGTGACGACACCTCGGGGTTGCTCGCCTCATGAGGCGGAGAATTTGGTGGAGTCTCACTCTCCATCATTTCCGGAAGGAGATACCCCGAAGATGAACTCTGTCAAGAAGAGCTGCTAGCTGGACTGCAAAGAATAGATCTTGGTTATTGTTCTCGGAAAAGGAAGTAGTACCTTCGTATTTAAGATTAACTTACAGCTCGTGAAGGGCTGGCCCGTTGGCGGGCATGGCAAGGTGAGGACGCCCTTCGGGGCAGAGCCCCCTGGCGAAGCTTTCTTCCCTTGTTTGGCCACCTCCGTCTCCAAGTCTTCGAAGGTGGCGCTTTTCTTCCCGCGAGGGGAGGAGGCCTTAGATTCCCCTCCCCGATTATCCTCCTTTGGGGAGGTAGCAATTCCCCCGGTTTGGATGCACAATGTGTGAAGTTTTGCTTCTCTATTCTTCCCTTCGTCTTCCCCTGAGGGCACTTTGCTTAGCACACGATCAAGCATCTTGGCTATGGCAGGACTAGGTGAGCCTTCGGGAAGTGGCGCCGGACACCTGATTCTCTCCGCCTTGCTGCGCCATTCCTAGTTGTGGAGGATTTTCAGAATAATATTATGATAAATATAAACAAAGTGTTTGATTTCTGGGTTACTTACTTGGGTATCTGGGCGATTGCAGCTCAGGCCCGCATCCTCGGTGGTGTCCGGACACTTTGCTTGTGGTCCGAAGAATAACTTACACATCCCTTCGAGCGTCAGGTCGAAGAAGTGCAGAATAGTCCACGGACCTTCCAGATTGAACTCCCACATCCGGAGAGGCCGGCGTTTGCACGGCAACATCCGTCGGATTAGCATTACCTGAATTATGCTGGCAATGCTAATGTCCCTCTCAAGAAGCTCCTTGATACGGCTCTGTAGTGTTGGTACATCATTAGCAGGCCCCCAATCCCATCCTATATTGGTCCATGACGCCAGTTGAGGAGGAGGACCCGAACGGAAGTCGGGGGCAGCCACCCACTTTGTGCCTCTGGGAGTCGTGATGTAAAACCACCTTTGCTGCCATAAATCGGACACCTTTGGGAAGGAGCCCTCTGGCCATGGAGCGTCAGTGTTCCTGCTTATTATAGCACCCCCGCACTCTGCGTGTCGCGCTTCAATCATCTTCGGCTTCACATTAAAGGTCTTGAGCCATAAGCCAAAGTGTGGAGTGACATGAAGAAAAGCTTCGCACACAACAATGAATGGCGAAATAGGGAGGATAGCGTCCGGATCTAGATCGTGAAAATCTAACCCATAATAGAACATGAGCCCTCTCACAAAGGGATCAAGGGTGAAGCCCAAGCCACGGTGTCGGTGTACTAGAGTAGGGGTACCCTAGTATCCCGAACTTGTGCACGGGCAGTTGCAGCGACCTGCGGCAAGGCTTGCCGGGTGACCGCCAAGGTCCTCCGTGGTTCCTTTGGAGCCATTCAAGAACAAAGTATTCGAGCCAAGGAGACAAGGCCCCGGCAAGAGGAGCTTGCCGGGAAGGCCAACCAAGGCATCTCAAGGAACTTGCCGCGACGCGCCACGCGTCCCGGCAAGGCCCAGTGAGCGACAAGCTTCCGGACGCGACAAGACAACGACCGCGGCAAGGCGCTTGCCGCGACAAACTACCACTCTGTACCCGCGCTCCAGCACATCCACCAACGTGTCGCCCTGGGACCTTTCCAGGCGCGCGTGGCAAGAGGCTGTGTGGCCAGCGGTGCGCGGTGGCAAGCGACGCTGACAAGATTGCCATCGTGGCAAGCGGTGGCACCCCTGATGGTCCTTTTTGCACTATTTGGGCGGTGCAGACGGACATTTAATGCCTTTGTCCCCTGCCGTCAGGGTTAGGTATGATACACTGTGCAGGTAGTTGTACCAACCGCAACACCTTTTCCATTTTTACCCTTGTCTACGTTGCCACCTGTCGGTGACCCCTTCAGCATATAATAGGAGGCCCATGCGCAACGTAGAGGGGGGAGGGAGAAAAAACACTCACGTTCGGTCTTGTTAGCAGCTAGTGTGTACTGTAGCACTCAGCGCTCCCGAGCAAGAACTCAATACACTCAGACATGCAGCAGTAGGAGTGTTATCTCTCCGGAGAGCTCCGAAGCTGGGTAAACTGCTCGTGTGCTTCGCCTCGATCCGCTCTTCGTGCGATCTCCGCCCCCCGCCGAACCGAAAGGGGCTCGGTCCACCGATCCCATAGGTGTTCGTGGATCAGTTTCCCCGACATCTTTGGCGTGCCAGGTAGGGCGCGTCGAGGTTGTGTGAACCTGATCCGGCGTTCACACGACCTAGATCTTCATCTTCTTCATCGACATGCCACCGAAGAAGAAGGTTTCAGCGGCAACTGTTCCGTCCACGTCGATCCCACCACCACCGGAGCAATCGGGTGGTGGGGTAGACACCGACGGAAGAACGGGCATCGACGAGGGAGCTCACGGTGCTGCCAGGTCCAAGGACAAGGCTGCGCAGACCTCGGCGTCCGTACATGCACCGCGCCCATCTCAAGAGGCGCAGGACCGACAGCGTCATGGTACTCGCAGTGCCATACGTTTGTTGGGCCAAGATCGAGCTGGTGGATCTCGGGGTGCTCAAGACCAGCATGCACACCAACATGCTGGCACGAGCGAGACACGGTCGCCTGGACGGGATACTGCTCCTTCTAACATAGTTAGAAGTCCGAGCATATCCCGCTCCTTGCACCGTTTGCCACTGCCACCCACCACTCCAGCAAAAGCTTTGGCGCGAGCTCAACTGCTCCTGGATTACCCTCCAACGGCAGACAAGATCGATGGATGGAGGGCCACCATTCAGAGTCTCATCGGCTTCGCCAACGGCGACACTCCACGGCAGCCGAGTGCATCGCTGCCGCGGCAGGACCGTCAGGCATGAGCTGATGGCGACGAAACCGGTGGGGGTGCAACCACCATGCACTCTCCACCCTGAAGGCCAGGATCGCCGACTCGCCAGATCCACCTCGACAGCGACTCCACCGCATCATCAGATCCACGAGCTCGTCGCGATCAGCGCCAAGTTCTTCACGAACGACAGCAAAAAGACGCTCGTACTCGCATCGAGCGCCGAAGAGAAGCGCTAAGTCAATCAGACCAGCACGCTGGGCCCTCTGTCGACATGCATGCGCCAGGGGAACCAGGCGACTTGCCGTACGCGGTAGGTTGCCCTGCGTTCACTCGTGAGCTACGGCAAGTCCAGTGGCCCAGCACGAAGAATTTCAAGCCAGACGTACCAGAGAAGTACGACGGCAAGTCGCATCCGTCGGAGTTCCTCAGCATCTACACCATCGCGGTGCAAGCTGTCGGGGGGCGGCACAACAAGATCCTGGCCAACTACTTCCCGCTGGTGCTCAAGCCCAATGTCAGATCCTGGCTCATGCACTTGCCGGACAACTCCATATCCTCCTGGGCAGACCTATGCCATCAGTTTGTCGGCGCCTTTACAGGCGGCCACAAGCCTCATGGCCAAGAGAGCGACCTTCATCTGCTCGCCCAGAAGGAAGGAGAACCCCTGCGCAAGTATATTCAGAGATTCAGCCGCGTACAACACAACATCCCAGATATCCACCCTCCCGCGGTAATTAGTGCGTTCCATCAGAACGTGCGAAACCACAGGATGCGGGAGGATATGGCGATGTGCAAGATCAAAGACGTCAGTGAGCTATATGCCCTGGCCGACAAGTGTGCACGTGCTGAGGAAGGGAGGAAACTCCTTGGAGAGAATACAGGAGCAGGAGGATCTGATAGTTAGGAGACTGCCCCGTCAAAGAGAAACCGGCGGCGGAACAACAGGAAGAAGAAAGGCAGAGATGTGCTAGTCGTTGAGCAGTCCGGCAATGGAGGTGGCACCAAGAAAGCAAAAGCTGGTAGCTCTGGCAAGGAGATTGCCGCAGGCACCAACTACCAGGCTGTGACGGCACCAACAAGCAGTACTGCAAGATCCACCGCACCAAGGGCCATGACCTCCAGAGCTGCAAGAAGGTCGAGCAGCTTCCTGATATAGTGGTCAAGAGCAAGGACAAGGCGACTCTGATTCAAGATTTAGACGAAACCTTTGCAAATCTGCGCAAGATCAACCTCAAGCTTAACCCCGAGAAGTGTGTGTTTGGAGTCCCCTCCGGCAAGCTTCTCGGGTTCTTCATGTCTCAGCGAGGAATTGAAGCCAATCCCGACAAGATCAAGGCCATTGAGCAGATTGAAGCACCAAAGCGCATCAAGGATGTACGAAGACTTGCCGGTTGCGTAGCTGCTCTCAGCAGGTTTATCTCTAGGTCTGCTGAGCGCGCCCTGCCGTTTTTCAAAATATTGAAAAAGGCAGGTCCAATGAAATGGACTCCGGAGGCGGAGGCTGCGCTGCAGGACTTGAAGAGATACCTGTCCTCCACTCCAACACTTGTCGCACCTAAGCCACAAGAGAAGTTGCTGCTGTATATAGCGGCAACCAATCAAGTGGTTAGTGCTGCGTTAGTAGCGGAGAGGGAGGCAGATGATGAGCCAGCAACCACGGCAGATGCATCCAGCGACAAGCAGGGGACTTCACCGGCGAGCTCTGGTCCCGACAAAGATGGGTCTGCGCAGGCATATGAGAAGATGCAGAAAAGAATGGTGCAGCGCCCAGTTTACTTTGTCAGTTCCCTTCTACAAGGGGCCAGGTCAAGGTACTCTGGTGTGCAGAAATTGCTTTTCGGCCTTCTCATGGCCTCGAGAAAGCTGCGCCATTACTTCCAAGCACATGAGATTACAGTCGTCACTCGTTTTCCGCTGAAGAGGATACTGCAAAATCCAGAAGCAACATGCAGGATTGTCGAGTGGGCACTGGAACTGTCAAGCTTTGGCCTCAAGTTTGAGAGCACTTCAACTATCCAAAGCAGAGCATTGGCAGAGTTCATAGCAGAATGGACGCCAACACAAGATGAAGAAATTCCAGAAACAAGCATCCCCGTTAAGGAAGCAAGCAAAGAGTGGCTGATGTACTTTGATGGTGCCTTCTCGCTGCAAGGCGCCGGTGCGGGCGTGCTACTTGTTGCACCCACCGGAGAGCACCTCAAGTATGTAGTTCAGATGCACTTTCCCAAGGAGCAAGCAACAAACAATACCGCAGAGTATGAAGGTTTGCTCGCCGGTCTCAGGATCATAGCAGACCTTGGGATCAAGAAGCTCATTGTCAGGGGTGACTCACAGCTTGTCGTCCGCCAAGTGAACAAAAATTATCAGAGTCCGTTGATGGAAGCCTACATTGATGAAGTGAGAAAGCTAGAAGAGCACTTTGACGGCCTACAGATGGAACATGTTCCAAGAGCTCAGAACGACATTGCCGATGGCCTGTCAAAGTGCGCCGCACTTAAGTTACCTGTGGAACCAGGGATCTTTGTGCTCAAGCTGACTCAACCGTCTGTAACGCCATCAACCGAACAGAGCAAGAAGAGGAAGTTGATTTCTGGTGACTATTTTCCGGCAGAGCTCCCCGAAGCCGCCGCCAAGAAGGTCCTCAAGATCAACACCAAAGGTGCTGAGGAGCAGTCTACTCCATCAAGCCTTAGGGTTTGTTCCGTTGAAGCAGACGTTCCCGACAAGTTTTGCTCTGGCAAGCTTGCCGAGGAACGTCAAGCTCCGGCTGAGCCGCAGGTTCTCGCTGTAGAAGCGGATGTTCCCGCAGCAGCAGATGTGCCTTTAGTCTTTGTTGTCGAGCCGCAAGCTTCAGCATGGGCATAGCAGATTGTCCGTTTCCTTTAGACAGGAGAACTTCCCGAAGAGCAAGAAGAAGCGGAAAGAGTAGCCCGGCAGACAAGTATGTACCAGTTTGTCGACGACACACTGTACAGAAGAAGACTCAACGGCGTGAAATTGAAGTGTATTCACCGGGAGGACGGACAAAAGCTGTTGGCAGAGATACATGGAGGCATATGTGGTCACCACATTGGCGCAAGAGCACTTGCCGGCAAAGCGTTCCGGCAAGGTTTCTTTTGGCCGACAGCCCTCCAGGATGCAACTGCACAAGTAACCAAGTGTGAAGCATGCCAGTTCCATTCCAAGCAGATACACCAGCCAGCTCAAGCTCTCCAGACGATCCCTTTATCCTGGCCATTTTCGGTCTGGGGGCTCGACATCCTCGACCCCTTTCCCCGAGCTGTCGGGGGCTTTGAGTACTTGTACGTTGCAATCGACAAGTTCACAAAGTGGCCGGAAGTGGAAGCAGCGAGGAAGGTGACAGCATAGTCAGCAGTCAAGTTTTTCAGGTCGATTGTTTGCCGCTTCAGGATCCCTAACAGGATCATCACCGACAACGGCACGCAATTCACGAGCCGCACCTTCATGCAGTACGTCCAAGATCTTGGCGCCAAGGTCTGCTTCGCTTCTGTTGCTCATCCGAGAAGCAACGGTCAAGCGGAGAAGGCAAATGCTGAAGTGCTGCGCGGGCTCAAGACCAGGACTTTCGACAGGCTGCGCAAGTGCGGAAGGAACTGGATTAAGGAGCTGTCGGTGGTTCTTTGGTCGATCAGGATGACGCCAAATCGAGCCACTGGCCAGACACCTTTCGCTCTAGTCTATGGAGCAGAGGCAGTTCTCCCCACGGAACTCGTATACGGATCACCTCGAGTGCTCGCTTATGATGAGCTTGAGCAAGAGCAGCTGCGACAAGATGACGCGCTGCTCCTTGAGGAGGACCGTCTTCAGGCTGCTGTACGAGCTGCTCGATACCAGCAAGCTTTGCGCCGCTACCATAGCCGCAAACTTAATGCCAGAAGTTTCGAGGAAGGCGACCATGTTCTTCGGCGCGTTCAGTCCGCCAAGAATTCCAACAAGTTGACACCGAAGTGGGAAGGCCCTTACCGGGTGAAACGAGTCACTAGGCCTGGCGCTGTCCGCCTTGAGACCGAAGATGGCATTCTGGTGAGCAACTCCTGGAACATTGAGCATCTTCGTAAGTTTTACCCGTAGGGCGCGGTTGCCGGAACCATTTTTGGCAACCACCTTTTGTACAAGTCTTGCCGATGTTGCATGTAATCCTTTGTACGAAGCCGGGCGCAGACCCCGTGCATAAGTAAAGCTCACGTGCTCCGCACATCTTGTCAATTTCATGCTTTATACTATTTTTTGGCATGCATTATCCGACACTTTGTGCAGCGCCTACCCCCGGTAAGCAATAACGAGCTGTAAGGCTCCATATCTTTATTTTCTCTTCTTTATTTTTCTCAAAAAGGAAAGGAAGGATCCCTCGCTCACAAGTTTGCCGGGGGGAAAGGAGGAGATAATGGTGTGGACCAGGCATCGTTCAAGGAAGTTTCACCTTACCAGAAAGCAAACGACAGAAAAGCTAAGTTGCCAAAGTTTGAGCAATCAGTTTTAATTTTTAAGTTATCTTCCTCGAACGACCGTGCTTTGTATGGAAAACCTGTGCGCGGAGGAACCAACTCGTAGCTAGTTGCGCCCTTACTTTGTTTCGAGTCTGCTCAACAACTTAAGTGGGCTGCGACTAGTTGCGACAAGGTTTCTTGTCGGAAGCGGCACCGCCAGCAGGCTGCTGACGTCCCGCACTCAGCGCTCACGGCCTAGGTGCCTGCGCCGACAAGTTCCCTAAAAGCGTAGGGCAAAAACATACAAAGGAAGGAATCAAGTAAAGGAAATAACACAGCAATCTCTACCCAAAATAGAGTTATATTACAAGATAGCTTGTCGCAGCTCTAACAGATTGTTCTCATGACATGACCAACAGCGACAAAGAAAAAGAGAAAACGGGCGGCCTAATCTACGCGATCGCCCTCAACCCTCTTGATCTCGCTCACCTTGTCCACAATGGGTGCGACAAGGGCCTTGAGCGCTTCCAGATCAGCATCCGGCGGCAGGGACCTGAGGACGTTGGTGAGGTTGAAGCCTGGGTTACGGAAGGCCACCTTCACCAGCACCTTTTGAAGAACTCCCGCGCAGATCTTGCGCGACTCGTCGGCCAGCTGCTTTGGGATCTTCTCCCGGAGTCGCTGGAGGGCCGTCGCCACGCCTTTGAAGAACAAGCTGAGCTTGGCGCTGGGTTGGAGGTGCTCGTCGGAAGAATACCCGAGGTCCTCCATCCCCAGCTGCGCCAGCTCCCCGTCGATGGCGGCGGCAACATTCACGAGACCCTCGGTCCAGTGCTCCACAGTCTCCCTAAAAGCATTCTGGGCGGCAGCAGCACTCGCCAGCAGCGCCTCGTCGGCCTTGAACTTCTCCTTCAAGGCCACCTCCTGCTCCCTGGCGCCGTCCAGCGTCTTGGTCAAAGTGGCCAGCTTCAACTCTAGATCTGCGTTGGAGTCCTTGGCGGAGCTAAGCTCTTTGCTCCTCTCTGCGAGATGACCCTGCAGCTCGCCATGAGCGGCGGCGTCCTTCTCGCGCTCACGCTCTAGCGCGGAAAGCTCCTTGCCGCTCGCCTTGAGATCGGCCTCCAGCTGCGCCATCTTCGTCTCCATCTCCTTCTTGGCGGCCTCGGCAGCTGTGGCAGCATCCTTTGCTTCCTTGAGAGCACCGCCAATTGCTTGCTCGCACGCGGCAAGCTCCTCCTCGTGGCTGTCAAGGTTGACCTTGCGCTGCACCAACTCGCCTTCTTGCGCAGATAACTTTTCGGCAACAAGCCACCGTTCCTCTTCAACTTCAGCCGTCTCGAGGAGGAAGGCTTTCCGCTCCTCGGCGACTTGCTCCCGCTCCTCTGCCAGGGATCGGAGAGCTTCCTGCCTGAGACCCCGGAGCTCCTCCGCGCGCTTCTCGATGTCCACTCCCCCCTTCGCGACAAGCGCTTCTCGGGATTCCAGCTTGGCTTGTCGGGCGCGGTAAAGCGACAACAACTTCCGCAGCAGCCACTCCTCCTCAGGCTCATCGCTGCTGCTGCTTGGCGCGTCGACCAGCGTCAGCCCAGCGGAGGCGAGCACCTCTCCATCCAGGACCTCTCCTTCGACCGACGCCCTGGAGCTTGACGCCCAAGGGAGCTTGATGAAGATGCCGTCGCCGGCCTTCAAATAGGCACCGGGCTGGGGCTCTTCGGAGCCTGGCACTGCAGCAGCGGCGGAGGGATCGGCGGTCGGCGTAGCGCCTGACGCTTCTGCGGCCTCGGGGCCGTCAGTGCGATCGTCGGATCCCTCGCCAGCTTCTGCAGCGGCAGCTTTGGCAGCCTCTTCACCGGCGGGATCATCAGCGCCGGCTTCTCCTTCGGTGGCAACGGCGTCGTCGGTATTGCTGCGCACGTTCTCCTCGCCGGCGACCTCGGTTTCCATCGGCTCCATGGTAGATGGATCTGACGAACGGAAAAAGGAGAAAAGTCAAGCATATATTCAAAAAGAAAATTAGAAGAAGAAGAACCAAAGGGAAGTTTTCAAGCAAGTGGATTACCTGTACTAGGATGCGCAGTCATGGTCTCAACCACCGGAGGATCGCTGGTGCTGTCCCTTGCCGGAGAACTATCCCTTGCCGGAGAATTCTCCCTTGCCGGCGAACGCTCCCTTGCCGGGGAATCCTCCCTTGGCGGTGTAGTCGAAGCAGATGGCATTTCGGGAGCGGCTTCCGGGAACTCCTGGTGAGGCTGCTCTGCTCCTACACAAACCAAAAGTCAGATATCAGCAAAGAAAGAGCACCCATGCACGCCTGACAGCATGAAGTAAACCATATACTTACGCTGGGGGCTGCGCTGGGGGCTGCTTTGGGGAAAGTTGCTGGGGCCAGCAAGGTGGTCTCGGACACGCCCCCTGTTGTCGCGGTGGGTTCGTCCTCGATGACAATCACCGGGACCTTGGCTCTCTTTGCCACTCTCTGGGCCAGAGTCCTGAAAAGGAATGGGTTCGGAGTAAAGCAAATCAGACACAAGACAAAACAGCAATAATTAAAGAACTACAAGTACAGCGAAGAATCTTACTCTTCTTCTTCCTCGTCGGAGCTGAGCACGGAGAGATCGAAGTCCGGCTCGCCTCCGGTGCGACGAGGCGGAGGAGTAGGTTCCCTTGTCTGCTTGGCAAGAGCAGTAGCGGTGGACCAGGAAGACCCCGCTCCAGCTGCCGCAGCAGCGTGAGGCGCTCCCGCGGCAACAGTGCTTGTCGCGGTAGAGCGTGTCGCGCGACACGGCGGCTGTTGACTCGCCTGCCGCCCCGCTATGTCCCCGGCCTTGCGGAGACGCCTTCTTGGTGGAGCTGGGGGCTCCGCTTGCGGCGAGCTGGCTGAAGGTGGGGAGGAGGAGGAGCCGATCTTCAACGAGTCGCTCGCGCCCTCGGCGGGCTCGCTCGACTCAGCTTCAGGCCCGACAAGCTCTTCCTCGCTGGCAAACTCCTCTCGCTCGACAAGGCTTGCTGCCTCTGCTACCTCTGCCTCCTCCACGGTGAATCCAAACTCACCCGCGGCAGCGGCTGCTGCCGCCTCTTCCAGCCTAGTGGCAATGCGCTGCATCTCCGCATCGGTGGTGTCGCAGGTGAGGCTTTTCTGTTCATCGGGGCGGACCGGCACTTCTACCAGACCGTCAAAGAACTCCTGCACGACGACGTCGGGACAATTCCATGCGAGTCGCACAACGGCATCATTGCACGGATGCGGTCGAGCGAGGAGTTGTTGCACAGCGGAACGACACCCCTCGGCAACATGAATGCTTCAGGATGCTGAGGATCGCGCTTGAACAGTTCCAAGATCATCGCGTCCAGTTCCAGGACAGTGAAGTTGAAATTGAGGCCCGGGCGCAGCCTCATGATATCTGCCGCGTTCTGGAACTCCCAAGCGGGTCTCCTCCTCTCCTGCAGGGAGGCGATGCGGCGGCGAAGAAAATCTGCGCCAACGGCGCCTATGGTGAGCCCGGCAAGCCTGAGGTGTAAGATCCGGGTGACGGCAATCTTCAGCCTATTGTCTTCCGGGGCCACGTTGCTCCAATTGTTGCCGCGCGCTATTGGGACTTGGCGCTGGGCGGTGAATGGCTGCGGGTTCTCCTCGACAATCCAGCACCATTCTGCTCTCCATTCCTCCCACTTGTTGCGGAGCTCTCCCTCCAGATAAGCTTCCTTCTTGCCAGCTCTTGAGATCCAGGCGATTCCACCGGATAAAGGTTCTCCTCTCTCAACTCGGGGCATAAAGAAGTGGCGAAAAAGAGCTACATTTGGATGGACTCCGACAAAGTTTTCGCAAAGATGTGCGAAAACTGCCATGGTCAGAACGACATTGGGGGTGAAGTCAAGGAGGCGGAACTCGTAGGTGTTCATGATATCGCAGAAAAATTCAGAGAAAGGCGGGCAGAGCCCGCAGTAGAAGAACAGCGCGAAGAAAGGGTATCCATTCAGAGCCAATTCCGAAGCGACAGCTGGGAGTACCTTCGTACGCGGATGCGCTCGCGTCTCCGTCGACCAGAAGAGGTAGTAGTACTCCCTCAGCTCCTT
>NC_041385.1:708223674-708312225 GCF_002162155.2 Triticum dicoccoides | reverse complement strand
CTTCCCCTTGTCGGCTTTCAGAGTCATGGCGAAGGTGGTGGGGGAGATCGGCGGCGTTGGTGATGCTGGTGGCGATGGGGGGCGGAGCGCTGCTCTCTTTCAGCTTTGAGAAGAAGGGGGAGCGGCGGAGATTTCTGAGCTTGGAGTAGGAACCGGCGAGATGGGCGAACTGCCCCTGTTTCCCCTACTTATAAAGAGGGAGGGGGCGGGCGTTCCGTCTTTCCGAATAAAGAAACCACCCATGATCTCTCCCACGACGCCGCATTCAACGCGTGTTGTTCGGGGAGGGCGCGGTGGATACGGAGTAAGATACGGCGTAACCTAGGCCCCACATGCCCGTGCCCTGTTTTGGGCCTGGCCCAACAGCGCTCGGCACCGTGTGTGGCCCAGGCCCGGGGGCTCCTATCGGTGTACTAGAGTAGGGGTACCCTAGTATCCCGAACTTGTGCACGGGCAGTTGCAGCGACCTGCGGCAAGGCTTGCCGGGTACCGCCAAGGTCCTCCGTGGTTCCTTTGGAGCCATTCAAGAACAAAGTATTCGAGCCAAGGAGACAAGGCCCAGGCAAGAGGAGCTTGCCGGGAAGGCCAACCAAGGCATCTCAAGGAACTTGCCGCGACGCGCCACGCGTCCCGGCAAGGCCCGGTGAGCGACAAGCTTCCGGACGCGACAAGACAACGACCGCGGCAAGGCGCTTGCCGCGGCAAACTACCACTCTGTACCCGCGCTCCAGCACATCCACCAACGTGTCGCCCTGGGACCTTTCCAGGCACGCGTGGCAAGAGGCTGTGCGGCCAGTGGTGCACGGTGGCAAGCGACGCTGACAAGATTGCCATCGTGGCAAGCGGTGGCACCCCTGACGGTCCTTTTTGCACTATTTGGGCAGCGCAGACGGGCATTTAATGCCTTTGTCCCCTGCCGTCAGGGTTAGGTATGATACACTGTGCAAGTAGTTGTACCAACCGCAACACCTTTTCCATTTTTACCCTTGTCTACATTGCCACCTGTCGGTGACCCCTTCAGCATATAAAAGGAGGCCCATGCGCAACATAGAGGGGGGGAGGGAGAAAAAAACACTCACGTTCGGTCTCGTTAGCAGCTAGTGTGTACTGTAGCACTCAGCGCTCCCGAGCAAGAACTCAATACACTCAGACATGCAGCAGTAGGAGTGTTATCTCTCCGGAGAGCTCCGAAGCTGGGTAAACTGCTCGTGTGCTTCGCCTCGATCCGCTCTTCGTGCGATCTCCGCCCCCCGCCGAACCGAAAGGGGCTCGGTCCGCCGGTCCCATAGGTGTTCGTGGATTAGTTTCCCCGACACACAGAGGAAGTGGGAAACAAATACGAAACTCTCGTTGGGCTCGGGAGTAGGGATGACCTACCCTGGAGCAGGAAGCCTATGCTTGATGTCGGTGCTCAGATATCCGACCTCCGTAAGCTTCACAATGTCCTCCTTTGTGACCGAGGACGCCACCCACCAGCCTTGGTTGGATCCGGACATGATGAAGGATCCGGGGTGCTTGGGTTTGGGTTTCGAGTGTTAGAACTCGAGATGCGAAAAGGCGCAAGGGTGGTGGAAAAGAGGGATAGGCCTCGGCCCCTTTATAAATGGGGAGAATATCAAGCGTCCTCAGCATGACCGCTCGGGACTTGCCTAAAAATGCGGAGTCCTACCAACAGGCATCATGGGTCTGCACACTCCCACATTAATGGGAAATCCCGCGATAAGAGGAGCACGACCTCTGCTTGGACAGGATGTGCCAATAGAACCGCCTCGCAATGCGTATCGAGGCAGGCCAAGAAAAACTGGTTCGTATTGGACCAGATCACGGCGTAAGAGCACACCGTACAAAAATTGCCATCAGATCAGATTTATGAAGTGCTATGCTCTCTAAAAAAGTGTGCGGAAATTATCTTGCAAAGCAAGACACAATCATCGATCTACTTTGGAGTATTCAGAGATGGAACCCGCCTTACAATGCTGAAGACAAACTGCGTGCGGGACTCATCGTCATTGAAGCCTGGTTCAGGGGCTACTGAGGGAGTCCTGGATTAGGGGGTATCTAGATAGCCGGTCTATATACATTGGCCGGACTGTTGGACTATGAAGATACAAGACTCAAGACTTTGTCCCGTGTTTGGATGGGACTCTCCTTTGCGTGGAAGACAAGCTTGGCGATTCAGATATTATATTTCCTTCCTTGTAATCGACTCCATGTAAACCCTAGCCCTCCCGGTGTCCATATAAACCGGAGAGTTTAGTCCGTATGAGGATGATCTCAACATTCATAATCATCATAGGCTAGCTTCTAGGGTTTAGCCTCTACGATCTCGTGGTAGATCAACTCTTGTAACACTCATATCATCAATATCGATCAAGCAGGAAGTAGGGTTTTACCTCCATCGAGAGGGCCCGAACCTGGGTAAACATTGTGTCCCTTACCTCCTGTTACCATTAGCCTTAGACACACAGATCGGAACCCCCTACCCGAAATCCGCCAATTTTGACACCGACAGTTGTGGAGAAGACAAAAAATGGAGAAGATAGTCTCACATCAACTAGGTGTATCTATTGGAAATATGCCCTAGAGGCAATAATAAAATGGTTATTATTATATTTCCTTGTTCATGATAATTGTCTATTATTCATGCTATAATTGTATTGATCGGAAACCGTAATACATGTGTGAATACATAGACCACAACAAGTCCCTAGTGAGCCTCTAGTTGACTAGCTCGTTGATCAACAGATGGTCATGGTTTCCTGACCATGGACATTGGATGCCATTGATAACGGGATCACATAATTGGGAGAATGATGTGATGGACAAGACCCAATCCTAAGCATAGCACAAGATCGTGTAGTTTGTTTTGCTAGATCTTTTCTAATGTCAAGTATCATTTCTTTAGACCATGAGATTGTGTAACTCCCGGATACCGTAGGAGTGCTTTGGGTGTACCAAACGTCACAACGTAACTGGGTGACTATAAAGGTGCACTACAGGTATCTCCGAAAGTGTCTGTTGGGTTGGCATGAATCGAGACTGGGATTTTTCACTCTGTATGATGGAGAGGTATCTCTGGGCCCACTCGGTAATGCATCATCATAATGATCTCAATTGGTCATGGGGATCATGCATTACGGAACGAGTAAAGTGACTTGCCGGTAACGAGATTGAACGAGGTATTGGGATACCGACGATCGAATCTCGGGCAAGTAACGTACCGATTGACAAAGGGAATTGTATGCGGGATTGCTTGAATCCTTGACATCGTGGTTCATCCGATGAGATCATCATGGAACATGTGGGAGCCAACATGGGTATCCAGATCCCGCTGTTGGTTATTGGCCGGAGAGTTGTCTCAGTCATGTCTGCGTGATTCCCGAACCCATAGGGTCTACACACTTAAGGTTCGATGACGCTAGGGTTATAAGGAAGATTTGTATGTGATTAACGAATGTTGTTCGGAGTCCCGAATGAGATCCCAGACGTCATGAGGAGTTCCGGAATGGTCCGGAGGTGAAGATTTATATATGGGAAGTTGTCATACAGTCACCGGAAAAGTTCGGGGGCATACCGGTATTGTACCAGGGCCACCGGTGGGGTTCCGGGGGTCCACCAGGAGGGGTCACCTGTCCTGGAGGGCCTTATGGGCTGTAGGTGGAAGGGAACCAGCCCCAAGTGGGCTGGGGCGCCACCCCCCTAGGGCCCATGTGCCTAGGATTGGGGGGGACCCTAGAGGGGGCGCCCCCTTGGCTTGGGGGGCAAGCCCCCTCCCCCTTGGCCGCCGCCCCCCTCTAGATTCCATCTAGAGGGGCCGACCCCCTTCCCCCTTCTCTGTATAAATAGAGGGGTGGAGGGAGGGGTGCACCACCACATTGAAGGCGCAGCCCCTCCCCTCCCCAACACCTCTCCTCCTCCGCAAGAGCTTGGCAAAGCCCTGCGGGAGAACTGGCACTCCATCACCACCACGCCGTCGTGCTGCTGCTTGATCCCTCTTCCTCAACCTCTCCCTCCTCCTTGCTGGATCAAGGCGCGGGACACGTCACTGGACTGGACGTGTGTTAAACGCAGAGGTGCCGTTGTTCGGCGCT
This sequence comes from Triticum dicoccoides, assembly GCF_002162155.2. Lineage (NCBI taxonomy): Eukaryota > Viridiplantae > Streptophyta > Magnoliopsida > Poales > Poaceae > Triticum > Triticum dicoccoides. The sequence continues at coordinate 708,308,134 of NC_041385.1, read as the reverse complement.
TAGATCAGAGTCCACCACGATCTGAATCGCTTTCGAGTAGGACTCCTTCATCCACGTTCTTGCAACACTTCCGTCTCGCGATCTTCAAGGGTATGAATATGCACTCCCCTTTCTCTCCTTGCTAGTTACTCCATAGATTGATCTTGGTGATGCATAAAAAAATTTAATTTCTGCAATGATCCCCAATAGTGGCATCATGAGCTAGATCTATGAGTAGTTTCTATGCACAAGTAGAACACAAGTTTGTTGTGGGCGTCGATTTTGTCAATTTACTTGCCACTACTAGTCTTATCTTGTTTCGGTGGCATCGTGGGATGAAGCGTCCCAGACTGACCTTACACGTACGCTTACGTGAGACAGGTTCCACCGACTGACATGCACTAGTTGCATAAGGTGGCTAGCGGGTGTCTGTCTCTCCCACTTTAGTCGGATCGGATTCGATGAAAAGGGTCCTTATGAAGGGTAAATAGCAATTGGCATATCACGTTATGGTTTTGGCGTAGGTAAGAAACGTTCTTGCTAGAAACCTATATCAGCCACGTAAAAATATGCAACAACAATTAGAGGACGTCTAACTTGTTTTTGCAGCATATGCCGTGTGATGTGATATGGCAAAAAGGATGTGATGAATGATATATATATATATATATATATATATATATATATATATATATATGATGTATGAGATTGATCATGTTCTTGTAATAGGAATCACGACTTGTATGTCGATGAGTATGACAACCGGCAGGAGCCATAGGAGTTGTCTTTGAAAGTGCGTTATGTCGACTAGAGGGGGGTGAATAGGCGATTTTTATGAATTCTTCACTCAGGAATTTGCCGGTGAGGAAATTCCTTAGCGAAGAACTATTAGCAGCGGAATAAGTACTCAGAAGTAAGCATAACAGAATACAAGCATGGTCATCATGATGAAATGAAGACTAGCACAGATTACAGAAAGCGTAATCATAGGATAACACAAGATGAAGACAAACAGACTGAAGAAATTGAACTGAGGAAATTGAGAAAGTCTTCAGTCAAAGTCTTCAAACACAGATATGAACAAACACTCAACACAGTAATGAGGAAATGAATGGGTTGAGGAAATAGAACCAGTTAGGTTGGTGAAGACAATGATTTGGTAGACCAGTTCCAACTGCTGTCTCAGTTGTACGTTTGGTTGGAGCGGCTGAGTATTTAAACTCGAGGACACACAGTCCCGGACACCCAGTCGCTGAGCACGCAGCTCAGGACACCCAATCCTCACCTTATTCTCCTTGAACTAAGGTCACGCAGACCTCGTCCAGTCACTCGTGGTAAGTCTTCAGGCGACTTCCAAACCTTCACAGACTTGGTCACTCGGCGATCCACAATTCCTCTTGGATGCTCTAGACCTTAACGCCTAACCGTTTGGAAGAAGCACAGTCTTCAAAGGTAACAAGCATCGGATCCACGCAGGATCAATTTCTTCAGTGATGCTCAATCACTTTGGGTTTGTAGGGGTTTGTTTTTGGGTTTTCCTCACTCGATGATTTTCGCTCAAAGTCCTCGGAGGATGGGTTGCTCTCAAATGACAAGTGTCAAGTTCTCTCGGAGCAGCCAACCAACTAGTGGTTGTAGGGGGCGGCTATTTATAGCCTAGGGAGCAGCCCGGCATGATAAGACATAAATGCCCCTCAATTATATGACTGTTAGGTGGATAAGATATTTTGGGACAGCTGGCGCGCAGCACAGCAACGGTCGGAAATTTGACTCTCAAATTCCTCAGGGCTATCATGTTCCTCACTGTGTAGGTAATTCGCACTGACGAATTCCTAACTCCTCAGTCAGAACAAATTCATCAGCGACCAGAAGAACTTCGTCTCTGTCACTGAAGAAAGTGACTGAACTATATGAGATTTCCAAAGGCTTCACTCGAAGGGATTGGTAGGTGTAGGATTTTGAGTTGAGCATCACGTGGAAATTTTTCCTTAGTATTTCCTCAACCCCCTTTAATAGTACGGTGTTTCCTATGACTCAAGAAAGAGAAAATGAAACTACGAAAACAAAAGTCTTCACGCTTCATGTTCCACAAATGAATACCAAGTCTTCAAGGTCACACCAATTTCTTCACTTTCAAAGTCTTCAGAAAGTCTTCAGAATATCAAAGTCTTCAGTTAAAGAACTTCATTTTTAGGGGTCGACTTTCTCTGTAAATATCAAACTCCTCATAGACTTATAGACCTGTGTACACTCACAAACGCATTAGTCCCTTAACCTATAAGTCTTCAATACACCAAAATCACTAAGGGGCAATAGATGCACTTACAATCTCCCCCTTTTTGGTGATTGATGACAACATAGGTTAAGTTTTCAACGGGGATAAACATATGAAGTGTATACACTGATATTGAGGAATTTGATTACAAGATATAGAAGAACTCCCCCTGAAGATGTGCATAGTGAGGAAATTGCTTTTGAGGCAATGCACATTTGAAGAGTTGAATCATGGAGATCTCCCCCTATATCTTGTAATTCATAAACGCATTTATGAAGAATTTGAAATGCATGATGAAATATGGTGCCTGAAGAGATTCAGCATGCGTGCAATGTCATTAACGAGGAATAAGCATGCAAAGCATAATGCAACAAAAGTATCAGCGCACCATCGGGTTTAAGATTACAACTCAATCCAAATAAAAGTTTCAGAAGAACGAGAGTTGTAACTTAAAAAATGCCCTTAATATAGACCCGCTTGAAGACTAACTCAGGTTTCTCCCCCTTTGTCATCAAATGACCAAAAGGATTGAAACTGAGGACTAACGCCCCTGAAGAATTTCAAGTTGATGGAGCGCCAGCGTTGTCGGGGTTGTTTGTTGTAGCAGGGCCTGCCGCAGTGTCGTCCAAATCTTCACACTCATCAGTGTCACGCGATGAAGAATAAGAGCTAGCCACCAGTGGGGGAATTTCGACCCTCTTGAATTTCTTTGGAGGAGGTGCAGACCAGTCAAATTCTTCCTTGAGACCCATAGTCTGCAGTTCTTCAGCGCTATAGATATGAGTGAGGACAGCCCAGGTGTGGTTGAAGGTTTCATGAAGGTAGTATTGGTTCTTCTTCACAGCATTGTGTGTTGAGGTCATATTGTGAAGAAGTGCACCAAACTGACGCTTTACCCATTTGTGATTGCGATCAACCTTCTGATGAAGACTGAGGAGTAACTCACGGTCAGTCATCACCCTGGGTGCTGTGGCTTGAGGATTTTGCTTGGCTGAGGTATTTGCGGCAGAGTCATGTGTGGCCGAATCGTCATTGGTAGAGTAAGATGCAGCCTTGCGAAATTGACCATCCAATGGAAGAATGCCTTCATCGATCACAGCAGCGGCCTTGCCTTTATCATCAGCTGATGAAACTGTCCGTTTGAGGACTTCAATGGGAGGCAAGTAGCTACCGTGGTTCAGAGTGTCAGCTTTGTAATTCAGTGAAGATCTTGCCCTGATGAATCTCATAATCCAAGGAGCATAGGGCTTCAGCTCGAATGGTGACATAGCAATATTGGCCAGAGTCCTCATGAAGAAATCATGGAAGTTGACGGGAACACCATGAATGATGTTGAAAAGCATATTCTTCATGATGCCAATGACTTCTTCATCATTTGAGTCGTGGCCTTTGATAGGACTCATTGTCTTTGTCAGAATTTGATAGACAGTCCGAGGCACATAGAGTAATTCCTTGACGAGGAATTTGGTTTGTGGGTCCTGCCTTGGCTTCAAAGGCTTCATCAGCACTTGCATATAGTGATTTGAAAGTCCTGGTTCGTTGTAGACACAACGAGCACCATCAAGTGGAGGACTGAGTGGTAGAGCACGAAGCAATTCAGTTGCTGGTGCCTTGTAGTGAGTATTTTCAGACATCCAGTCTAGTACCCATGAGTTCACGTCTTCAGCGTCTCCGGTGATGTGCAGAGTTGCATAGAATTGAAGAATGAGTTCTTCATTCCAGTCACAGATATCAATGCAGAAATTCAGAAGTCCTGCGTCGTGAAGAACACTGAGGACTGGCTCAAAGCCGGGCAGAGACTCCATGTCCACATGAGGAATATGTGCATGATCGAAGACTTTGTCTTTGTTGAAGAGCACTGAGGAATAGAAATTGGCTTGGCTAGCAATCCGGAAACGCTTCTTGCTTATGCGAGCAGAATCATATGGATTATAATCAGTGAAGAATACGTGCTCGGCAAAGAAATCTTCAGCCTTGAACTTCTGTTTGCTTGAGAACGGATTCTTTGGCTTTGGCAGAGGGGTGTCAGTGAGTTGCATCACCACCTCAGGAATCGCGAGCTCAGGTTCTTCAGGCTGAGGAATTTCTTGTTGCTCAACAGGTGCAGTCTGAGGATCAGCAGCAGCAGGTTCATCAGCACTACTGGCTGGAATTTCTTCATGGACAGATGAAGTGGGATGAGTTTCTTCAGAGCCCATTTGAACAGTTGGAGCAGGGGACTGAGGTATCTGTTGGATTGGGGTGAAGAGTGGAGAATTTGGATGCTGACTTTCCCAAAAGTCATCGTTCATCACTGGCGTTGTGCTTCCAATATCCACATGTTCTTCAAGTTCCTCAACACGGGCCTCTTCAGCTGTGAACTGAGGCATGGGCGAGGAAATGATTGGGGTTGAAGGGATTGCTTCCACTTCAATTTCTTCATCAATCTGCTCCGACAAAGCAGCAGAATGATTTTCTTCATCAGATCCGCTTGGGATCTCATAGTCTACTCCAAAAGGAACAAGGTCCTTTGATGGCATGGAGGAAATCGGAACATCATCAATTGGATTTTTGAGTGAGCTGGTCATTGGCTTCATTTTCTTTGCAGCCGAAGAATTTGACGCAGCTGATGCTTTCCGTTTCTTCACAGCAGCTCGTTCTGCAGCCTTGGTCTTCTTCACATCAAAGGCAGATGGAAGAATTGGAGTTGGTGTTGGCGCAGGAGGAGCTGAGGAATCTGGATGAATTTCCTCAGGCACAACTGATGCAGTTGCCCTGATCTCTTCAGTTTCTTCTGGTGCACCACTAGTGGATGCCCTGGCAATTTCTTCAGCGGCTGGAATGGGATCATCAACCCTGGAACTAGCATGTTCTTCAGTAGGCTGAAAGTCATCGGCGGTGTTCTTCAGCAGGCTGAGCAGAGTCTGCATCCTGAAGATTTTCTTGTTGCGATGGGGCTGCAACATTTGTGAATTTCTTCGTCAGATTGACGAATCTTACTTTAGCTCCTTGCCAATCAGCATAGTAGGCATCAAAGTCTTTGTTGAGGGCTTGAATTTCAGACTGAGCCTGGAGAAGTTCCTCAGGTGTCATTCTGACAACGTTTTTCTTCAGAAGCTTCTCCTTTCTGTATTGAGCTTTCTTGATCTCTCTTGCCTTTTCAAACTTCCATTTCTCTTCAGTGATGAAATGGGTCAGCATGTGACTATGTCCAGGGGTCAGATGAAAATCAGGCATAGGGGTGTTAGGATCCTTGTGCCAGAGATCAATGTAATCGAGAATTTTTCTCGGATCCAAAAGCAGTGGCACAGATGTGCATTTGGCTCTAGCGGCCTTCACCTGTCTGTCTCTGATGATTTCTGCAAGTTCATCATCAGAAGGCACATGGAATGCGACCTGTTTCTTCTTTGGACTTGGCCAAGGACCTCGTCCAGCTGTTGCTTTGGTCTTCAACAGTGTGGGGCCTAATGAGGACAACCAGCAGTCCTTTGACATGTAGCCAGATGCACAGGAGCTGAGGATTTTGATGGAGCAGTAGCAGTGTGAGGAATTTGCCATGAGGGCATTGCTGAGGAACTTGGCCGTGAGGGCGCTGTTGGTGAAGCACTTGGCTTACGAGCAGGCTTCTTTGGCATGGATTTTCTCGGTTTGTCCGAGGCCTCAGTAGCAGTAGCAGTGGCAGAATCCTCATTGAATTTCTTCACTGCCTCCTTGGCTTGTCTTGCCAATTTAGCTTGGCGCTTAGCCCATTCTTCAGGAAAGTCCTCACCACGTTTGATGCTTGTGGGGTCAGCTACTTGGCCAGGTGCCAATGGAGCTCTTGGGCATGGAGGATTGAGAGCGAATTTCCTCATGTACTTTGGAGTCACATATCTGTATTCCCTCCATTCCCTTGCCCATCTCCGTTCAATCCTCTGAATGCGCACCTTGCGCTAATTTTTGTTTTCTTTGCCAAATTTTGCTTCATCAGGTGTGCAATAGTCAGCATAAATTTCCTCTTGATTTCAAACGCAGTCATAACCTCAGGTTTCTTTCCTCCTTTCTGCGGCTTCTTACCGTCTGCCATATTCTTCAGTTGAGGAATTTGAACAATCAAGTTCTCTGAAGAAGTATGCAGTTTTTCTTCGAGGAACGCTGCAAATGAGTTAAGTTGATGAGAACCTAGTGATTCAGCAGCAGACATGAGTACCTATGAACAGAGTACAGGTGCGAGGAATTTGGAGAGGTCATATGCGTTCTGAGAAGGTTTTTCGAAAAGAACAAGTTTTGAGGAATTTGACCAGATGAACCTTGAGGAATTTCACTAAGCGTTCTTGTCTTAGGTTCCAGAGTTGTACAGATCGAAGATCCACACAATTAGGGAATCTTGAAGAAAATGATTGCTTAGAGAAACAGTTCAAGATCATATGATGTGAGGTGTTCATATGTGTGACGATTTGAAGAATAAACACCTTTGAAGATTTTCAGGAAAGTTTGAGAATCAAAGTGAGTAATAAAAGTAACTTTTAATTACCCGAAGTGAAGAACATGACGAACTGAGAAGAACAGATGTGAAGTTCGTCAGGTTAGATCTCCCACGCCCTAACTTGGCAGAGGAAGACAGCTATGGCGGCGGCGGAGTGAAGATTTCCACGATCGGCGTGAGTACGACGGCGACGAGGTCGAGGCAGCGAAGCTCTTCCTCACCGGCGACGATGGAGTAGCGGCGGCGCTAGGGTTTGAGGAACTCGAGTGAGAGAGTAGCGATCGAGCGGAGTAAATGAAGTGAGGAAGGGGAGAGGGGTATTTATAGACACGGTGAAAAACTGTTCGCCCGAAGATTTGGGACGAATGTGCCCCTGCCCTTTCTCCTTCTCGCGACATGTGTCACCCACGTACTATGTAGTTGAGATCGTGTACGATCGTGGGTGAATAGGATAATGCATTGTGGGATGCGGAACGGTTTGAGCGGCAAAACCGAAAATTTGGATAAGATTTGTTTTAAAGTTTCATTCGCAATTTCTTCAGCTGACAAGGACACAGTGAAGATTTTAAACGAGTTTCAAATAGAACGCATATGAAGAATTTGTGAATAGATTGGGTTGAGTATAGCATAGAGGGGGAAGGGTCCGATCACATTCACTTAGCAGAAAAAAACAACTTGAAGAAATAGCTATAAGTGAATGCTGTAGAGGACATAAACTCATATATATATATATATAGCCAATGAAGAAAAACGAAGGAAACGATGAAGATTTTGAAAAGTTGAAGAATTTGAAAAACTTAAGAATTTCAAAACTAAAGAAAAACTCAAATTGAAGATTTTCAACTTTTTGTGGTGGCGTGACCCACCGTATAAGAATGATGATTTCAGACACCGCGTACAATTGTCGTAGGGTTCTGAGAATCAAATTCTTCATTAATTTCTTCACACTTAGAGTGTTATTCTTCATTGATTGAAGAAAAACGTTTCTTCATGTGTTGCACATCTAAGTCATCAATTTTGCATAAGTGTTAGGATGTGTGTCCTTTTCAAAGAACATTCGAAGATTCTAAGATATTTAGCTCACACCGCAACTTGCTAAATCTCTTCTCATCCAAGGGCTTAGTGAAGATATCAGCTAGCTGTTCTTCAGTCTTCACGTGCTCGATGGAGATGTCGCCCTTCAACACATGATCACGAAGAAAATGATGACAAATCTGAATGTGCTTTGTCTTTGAGTGCTGAACTGGGTTGTGAGCAATCTTCATGGCACTCTCATTGTCGCAGAGGAGAGGCACATTCTTCACGTTGACGCCATAGTCCTTGAGTGTTTGCTTCATCCAAAGCAGTTGAGCACAGCAAGAGCCAGCAAGAATGTATTCAGCTTCCGTAGTGGACAGTGATACGCAGTTCTGTTTCTTCGAGGACCAACAGACCAAAGATCGTCCGAGGAAATGACAAGTGCCAGAAGTTGACTTGCGGTCCATACGATCACCAGCATAGTCAGAGTCAGAATATCCAATGAGATCAAAAGCAGAGCCCTTGGGGTACCATAATCCTAGTGTTGGTGTGTGAGCTAGATATCGAAGAATATGCTTCACAGCCTTATGGTGTGATTCCTTCGGTGTAGCTTGAAATCGGGCACACATGGAAACACTAAGCATTATATCTGGCCTAGATGCACATAAGTACAATAAAGAACCAATCATGGAGCGGTATACCTTGTGATCGAAGTCAATACCATTTTCATCAGTGCATAGATGGCCTTTTGTGGGCATAGGAATTTTGACGCCTTTGCAATCTTGCATACCGAATTTCCTCAGTACATCTTTGAGGTATTTCTCCTGAGATATGAATATGCCATTGTGCTGTTGACGAATTTGAAGACCTAAGAAGAATTTCAACTCTCCCATCATAGACATTTGATATTCTTCACTCATCATATAGGCAAATTCATCACTATAACGTTGGTCAGTACAGCCAAAGATAATATCATCAACATATATTTGGCACACAAACAGTTCACCATCATAAGATTTAGTAAAGAGAGTAGGGTCGAGTGAACCGGGTGTGAAGCCATTCTTCACGAAGAATTCCTTCAATGTATCATACCACGCCCGAGGGGCTTGCTTGAGGCCATAGAGGGCCTTATTAAGTCTGAAGACTTTGTCAGGATTCTTTGGATCTTCAAAACCTGGGGGTTGAGCAACATATACTTCTTCCTCAAGCTTACCATGGAGGAATGCACTTTTCACATCCATTTGATATAAGATGATATCATGATGGTTAGCATAAGCAAGTAATATGCGAATAGCCTCAAGTCTAGCAACAGGTGCAAAAGTTTCATCGAAATCAATTCCTTCAACCTGTGTGTAGCCTTGAGCTACCAGTCGTGCCTTATTCCTCACCACAAGGCCATTTTCATCTTGCTTGTTGCGGTAGATCCACTTTGTGCCAATGATATTATGCTTGCGAGCATCTGGACGTTTGACTAGTTCCCAGACATTGTTGAGCTCGAACTGATGTAATTCTTCTTGCATAGCCTGAATCCACTCCGGCTCCAAAAATGCTTCATCTACCTTAGTGGGCTCTGGGATAGAGACAAAAGCATAGTGCCCACAAAAGTTAGATAAATGTGAAGCTTTTGAGCGTGTGAGAGGACCTGGTGCTCTAATGTCATCGATGATCTTCTCCACTTGCACTTCTTTTCCAACGCGAGGATGAGCTGGTTGTCGCTGTGGAGTTTGATCAGCATTTTCTTCAGCATTTTCTTCAGGTGTATCAGCTCAATGTTCTTCATGAACTGGAATGAATTCTTCAGCAAATTCTTCAGTAGGAATGACATCCTAAGTTGCCTTGAACTTGATAGAATCCTCAGGTGCTGGTTCATCTAACACAGAAGGTAGGTGCTCTCTTTGCGAGCCATTAGTTTCATCGAACCGCACATCTACAGTGTCAAAAATCTTGTGAAGAACAATGTTGAAGACTCTGTAGGTGTGCGAGTCCTTTCCGTAACCAAGCATAAAACCTTCATGTGCTTTTGGTGCAAATTTAGAATTGTGGTGAGGATCTCTAATCCAACATTTAGCACCGAAGACTTTGAAATAACTCACATTGGGTTTCTTGTCAGTGAGGAGTTCATAGGCCGTCTTCTTGAAGAATTTGTGAAGATATACTTTGTTGATGATGCGGCACGCAATATCAATTGCATCAATCCAAAAACGATGAGGCGTTTTGTATTCATCAAGCATAGTGCGAGCCATCTCAACAAGAGTTCTGTTCTTGCGCTCCACGACTCCATTTTGCTGAGGAGTAGAGGGAGCAGATAACTCATGAGTAATACCAAGTTCATCAAGATAGTCATCAAGACCGAAATTCTTGAACTCAGTTCCATTGTCACTTCTGATGTGCTTGATCTTCACACCAAAGTTGGTTGAAGCCCTCGAGGAAAAATGTTTGAAGACTTCCTGCACTTCATGTTTGTAAGTAACAATGTGTACCCATGTATATCGAGAGTAATCATCAACAATGACAAAACCATATAGAGATGCATCATTAGTGACTGCTGAGTAATGATTAGGTCCGAAGAGGTCCATGTGAAGCAATTCGAATGGACGAGTAGTGGTCATGATAGTCTTCGCTGGATGCTTGGCCTTGGTCATTTTTCCAGCTTCACAGGCTCCGCATAAGTGATCCTTGAGGAATTTGACATTCTTAATGCCAATGACATGCTTCTTCTTCGCTAGCGTGTGCAAATTCCTCATGCCTGCGTGATCAAGTCGTCGATGCCATAGCCAGCCTTCTGAAGCTTTTGCAAGTAGACACATGGCTGGTTGTGGTCCTGTAGAGAATTCAACAATATACAAATTTCCTCTCCTAAAGCCTTTGAAGACTTTGGAATTGTCAGCTTCCATAATCACAACACAACGATACTTGCCAAAGACAACAACCATATCAAGATCACAAAGCATTGAGACTGACATGAGGTTGTATCCTATGGACACAACAAGCATGACTTTGTCCATGTGTTTATCCTTAGAGATCGCAACCTTACCAAGACCCAATACCTGACTTTTGCCTTTGTCAGCAAAGATGATATGCTTCAGATGTGACGGTGATAAGGGAGCATCCATCAAAAGATTCTTGTCACCAGTCATGTGATTTGTACATCCACTATTGAGGACCCATTCAGTGGTTTTGGGTTGATCATCCTGCAGATGAATTAGTGTAACTTACAATCTCATATGCTTCATCAATGAAGAATATGATATCAAGTTCATCACTCTGGATACGTTAAGGCACGTCTGGAGACCTGACCCTGCAGAAGAGATTAGTTCTTTTTCTTCACCACCCACATCTGAAGGGGTGGCAAAGAGTTCATCACTCTGCGAGCACCATATGAGAATGGTGGCATAGAAGCCAAACCATTTCGTTTCACATAAGAGGGGTTAGGGTAAGCATATGAATAAGCAGAGAAATTCTTTGAGGACTTATGAACATAATGGTTTGAAGAATAATGCACATATTCATAGCCCTTAGCTCTACCCTGCGAAACAGAGTTGTTAGCACGATGATAATCATATGAGGACTTTGATCCATTTGAGGAATTTGATCCATATGAAGAATTTGATCTGGGGTTCCTGTTCTTTACTGGTAGTGTCATGAGGACATTCACCTGAAGACTTTCAAGGCACTTCTTGGGAACCCAGATTTTCTTCATAGGAGAATCGTTCCTGCAGTTAGTGCCAATATATCTAGCAAATACTTCACCATTCTGATTTTTGAACAATTTATAGTTGGAGTCAAATGACTCATCAGAAGAATGAGGAGATTCACATGTAAAGCCAGATAAGTTGGATGGATCAACTAGAGGTCCCTTTGCAGCAACCCATGAGGTTTTGGGGTACTGCTTAGGCTTCCAATATGTTCCATCAGCATTAAGTTTCCTCTCAAAGGCGATACCCTCTTTCCTAGGGTTTCTGTTGAGGATCTGCTTTTTAAGCACATCACAAAGAGTCTGATGCCCTTTGAGGCTTTTGTACATGCCTGTCATGTACAATTCCTTCAGCCCTGCATCGTCAGTGATACTAGCAATGTCCTCAGATGAGGAATTAGTCATAGCAGAGGCAGGTGAAGAATTTGTAACAGTTGAAGCATTTGAACATTTTGGTGAAGAATTAGCGGATTCACGTTCAATGCACTTAAAGCATGGAGGAAAATTCTTCCTGAGAAGCGCTGATTTGTTGAGCTAGTAATGAATCGCGCTCCTTCTGAAGATCTTCATAACTCACTCTTAGCTTCTCAAGATCCTGCTTTCTTTGAAGAAATTCATAAGAAAGTTTCTCATGATCAGATAAGAGAGTGTTATGATGACTTTGAAGGTTATCAAACCTAGACTAAAGTCTCTGGAGATTTTCAGTCAGGGCTTTAGTGCGATCCATTTCTTCACCCAACATATCATCACTTTTGTCTAGCATGTTTTGAACCTTTTCCAAGGCATGTTGTTGTTTGGTGGCAATGCAAACAAGTTTGGTATAGCTAGGTTCAATATCATCATCAGATTCATCATCATCAGATTCACAGTCACTAAATTCAGATGAGGAACATTCAGTTACCTCGACACCCTTTGCCATGAGACATGATGCAGAAGATGATGATTCTGGTTCGAAAGTCATCGTTTTGAGAGATTCCTTGAAGTCCTCAAACCAAGGATCATGACGGGTTCGATGACCTTCATAGACGTCGGAGATTCGGTCCCAGATAAGCTTTGCATTGCAAAGATGCATAATGTGCCTGAATTGATCTCTGGATAGGCAGGAACAGATGATATCCTTCGCCATGAAGTCAAGTCGAGTGTATTTGCGAACATCATCTGCGTTCGCCGACTTGCATAGATCAGTAAGACCAATCTCAGTGACGGTCCACAGCTTGCTGTTCCTTGCCATGAGGCGCTTCCTCATCATGGCCTTCCACTTGGGATAATCATGACCGTCAAAGATAGGGCATGTCACTTTCTTCATACCTGCGGTCGACATAACTAAAACTCCAGGCGGTTAAACCAAAATCACACAGAACAAGGGAGAACCTAGCTCTGATACCAATTGAAAGTGCGTTATGTCGACTAGAGGGGGGTGAATAGGCGATTTTTATGAATTCTTCACTCAGGAATTTGCCGGTGAGGAAATTCCTTAGCGAAGAACTATTAGCAGCGGAATAAGTACTCAGAAGTAAGCATAACAGAATACAAGCATGGTCATCATGATGAAATGAAGACTAGCACAGAGTACAGAAAGCGTAATCACAGGATAACACAAGATGAAGACAAACAGACTGAAGAAATTGAACTGAGGAAATTGAGAAAGTCTTCAGTCAAAGTCTTCAAACACAGATATGAACAAACACTCAACACAGTAATGAGGAAATGAATGGGTTAAGGAAATAGAACCAGTTAGGTTGGTGAAGACAATGATTTGGTAGACCGGTTCCAACTGCTGTCTCAGTTGTACGTCTGGTTGAAGCGGCTAAGTATTTAAACTCGAGGACACACAGTCCCGGACACCCAGTCGCTGAGCACGCAGCTCAGGACACCCAGTCCTCACCGTATTCTCCTTGAACTAAGGTCACACAGACCTCGTCCAATCACTCGTGATAAGTCTTCAGGCGACTTCCAAACCTTCACAGACTTGGTCACTCGGCGATCCACAATTCCTCTTGGATGCTCTAGACCTTGACGCCTAACCGTCTGGAAGAAGCACAGTCTTCAAAGGTAAAAAGCATCGGATCCACGCAGGATCAATTTCTTCAGTGATGCTCAATCACTTTGGGTTTGTAGGGGTTTGGTTTTGGGTTTTCCTCACTCGATGATTTTCGCTCAAAGTCCTCGGAGGATGGGTTGCTCTCAAATGACAAGTGTCAAGTTCTCTCGGAGCAGCCAACCAGCTAGTGGTTGTAGGGGGTGGCTATTTATAGCCTAGGGAGCAGCCCAACATGATAAGACATAAATGCCCCTCAATGATATGACTGTTAGGTGGATAAGATATTTTGGAACAGCTGGCGCGCAGCACAGCAACGGTCGGAAATTTGACTCTCAAATTCCTCAGGGCTATCATGTTCCTCATTGTGTAGGTAATTCACACTGACGAATTCCTAACTCCTCAGTCAGAACAAATTCATCAGCGACCAGAAGAACTTCGTCTCTGTCACTGAAGAAAGTGACTGAACTGTATGAGATTTCCAAAGGCTTCACTAGAAGGGATTGGTAGGTGTAGGATTTTGAGTTGAGCATCACATGGAAATTTTTCCTTAGTATTTCCTCGACCCCCTTTAACAGTACGGTGTTTCCTATGACTCAAGAAAGAGAAAATGAAACTACAAAAACAAAAGTCTTCACGCTTCATGTTCCACAAATGAATACCAAGTCTTCAAGGTCACACCAATTTCTTCACTTTCAAAGTCTTCAAAAAGTCTTTAGAATATCAAAGTCTTCAGTTGAAGAATTTCATTTTTAGGGGTCGACTTTCTCTGTAAATATCAAACTCCTCATAGACTTATAGACCTGTGTACACTCACAAACACATTAGTCCCTTAACCTATAAATCTTCAATACACCAAAATCACTAAGGGGCACTAGATGCACTTACAGTCTTAATTATTGTATGACCTGCGTGTCATTGAATAACACCATGTAATTACTTTACTTTATTGCTAAACCGTTAGCCATTGTAGTAGAAGTAATCGTTGGCGTGACAACTTCATGAAGACACGATGATGGAGATCATGGTGTCATGCCGGTGACGATGATGATCATGGCGCCCCGAAGATGGAGATCAAAAGGAGCAAAATGATATTGGCCATATCGTGTCACTATTTGATTGCATGTGATGTTTACCATGTTTTACATCTTATTTGCATAGAACGACGATAGCATAAATAAGATGATCCCTCATAAAATTTCAAGAAAGTGTTCCCCCTAACTGTGCACCGTTGCGAAGGTTCATTGTTTCAAAGGACCACGTGATGATCGGGTGTGATAGATTCTAACGTTCGAATACAACGGGTGTAAGCCAGATTTACACATGCAAAACACTTAGGTTGACTTGTCGAGCCTAGCATGCACAGACATGGCCTCGGAACACAAGAGAACGAAAGTTCGAACATGAGTCGTATAGAAGATATGATCAACATGAAGATGTTCACCGATGATGACTAGTTCGTCTCATGTGATGATCGGACACGGCCTGGTTGACTCGGATCATGTATCACTTAGATGACTAGAGGGATGTCTGTCTGAGTGGGAGTTCATTATATAATTTGATTAGATGAACTTAATATCATGAACTTAGTCTAAAATCTTTACAATATGTCTTGTAGATCAAATGGCCCACGCTAATGTTGCCCTCAAATTCAACGCATTCCTAGAGAAAACCAAGCTGAAAGACGATGGCAGCAACTATACGGACTGGGTCCGGAACTTGAGGATCATCCTCATAGCCGCCAAGAAAGCATATGTCCTAGATGCACCGCTCATGAAGCACCTGTTTTCCCAGCAACTCAAGACGTTATGAATGCCTGACAGTCGCGTAGTGATGATTACTCCCTGGTTCAGTGCAGCATGCTTTACATCTTAGAACCGGGGCTCCAAAAGCGTTTTGAGCAGCACGGAGCATATGAGATGTTCCAAGAGCTGAAAATGGTTTTCCAAGCTCATGCCCGGGTCGAGAGATATGAAGTCTCCGACAAGTTCTACAGTTGTAAGATGGAGGAGAATGGTTCTGTCAGCGAGCACATACTCAAAATGTCTGGGTTGCACAACCGCTTATCTCAGCTAGGAGTTAATCTCCCGGATGACGCGGTCATTGACAGAATCCTCCAGTCGCTCCCACCTAGCTACAAGAGCTTTGTGATGAACTACAATATGCAGGGGATGGTGAAAACTATTCCTGAGGTATTTTCAATGCTGAAATCAGCGGAGGTGGAGATCAAAAAGGAACATCAAGTGTTGATGGTCAATAAAACCACTAGTTTCAAGAAAGGCAAGGGTAAGAAGAACTTCAAGAAGGACGGCAAGGGAGTTGCCACGCCCGGTAAGCCAGTTGCTGGGAAGAAGCCAAAGCATGGACCCAAG
Source organism: Triticum dicoccoides (assembly GCF_002162155.2). Classification (NCBI taxonomy): domain Eukaryota; kingdom Viridiplantae; phylum Streptophyta; class Magnoliopsida; order Poales; family Poaceae; genus Triticum; species Triticum dicoccoides. The sequence goes on along the minus strand of NC_041385.1, from coordinate 708,292,315 downwards.
CTTGAGACTGAGTGCTTTTATTACAAGGGAAGCGGACACTAGAAGCGGAACTGTCCCAAGTACTTAGCAGACAAGAAGGCCGGCAACACCAAAGGTATATGTGATATACATGTAATTGATGCGTACCTTACCAGTATTCGTAGTAGCTCCTGGGTATTTGATACCGGTGCGGTTGCTCATATTTGTAACTCAAAATAGGAGTTGCGGAATAAGCGGAGACTGGCAAAGGACAAGGTGACAATGCACGTCGGGAATGGTTCCAAGGTCGATGTGATCGCCGTCGGCATGCTACCTCTACATTTACCTACGGGATTAGTTTTAAACGTCAATTATTGTTATTTAGTGCTAGCTTTGAGCATGAACATTGTATCTGGATCTCGTTTAATGCGAGATGGCTACTCATTTAAATCCGAGAATAATGGTTGTTCCATTTATATGAGAGATATGTTTTATGGTCATGCCCCACTGGTCAATGGTTTATTCTTAATGAATCTCAAACGTGATGTTACACATATTCATAGTGTGAGTACCAAAAGATGTAAGGTTGATAACAATAGTCCCACATACTTGTGACACTGTCACCTTGGTCACATTGGTGTCAAATGCATGAAGAAGCTCCATGCGGATGGACTTTTGGAGTCTCTTGATCACGAATCATTTGACACATGCGAACCATGCCTCATGGGCAAAATGACCAAGACTCCATTCTCCGAAACAATGGAGCGAGCAACCAACTTATTGGAAATCATACATACTAATATATGCGGTCCAATGAGTGTTGAAGCTCGCGGAGGCTATCGTTATGTTCTCACCCTCACTGATGACTTAAGTAGATATGGGTATGTCTACTTGATCAAACACAAGTTTGAGACCTTTGAAAAGTTCAAGGAATTTCAGAATGAGGTAGAGAATCAACATGACAGAAAAATAAAGTTCTTATGATCAGATCGTTGGGGAGAATATTTGAGTCACGAATTTGGTACGCACTTAACGAAATGTGGAATTGTTTCACAACTCACGCTGCCTGGAACACCTCAGCGTAACAGTGTGTCCGAACGTCGTAATCGCACTCTATTGGATATGGTGCGATCTATGATGTCTCTTACCGATTTACCGCTATCATTTTGGGGATACGCTCTAGAGACATCTACATTCACTTTAAATAGGGCACCGTCTAAATCCATTGAGACGACACCGCATGAATTGTGGTTTGGGAAGAAGTCTAAGCTGTCGTTTCTAAAAGTTTGGGGATGCGATGCTTATGTCAAGAAACTTCAACCTAAAAAGCTTGAACCCAAGTCGAAAAAATGCGTCTTCATAGGATACCCTAAGGAAACCATTGGGTATACCTTCTACCTTAGATCCGAAGGCAAGATCTTTGTTGCCAAGAACGGGTCCTTCCTGGAGATAGAGTTTCTCTCGAAAGAAGTAAGTGGGAGGAAAGTAGAACTCGAAGAAGTACTGCCTCTTGAACCGGAAAGTAGCGCAGCTCAGGAAGATGTTCCTGTGGTGCCTGCACCGACTAGAGAGGAAGTTAATAATGATGATCAAGGTACTTCGGATCAAGTTGCTACTGAACTTCGTAGGTCCACAAGGACACGTTCCACACCGGAATGGTATGGCAGCCCTGTCCTGGAAATCATGAAGAAGCGATGGCGAGCCCAGATTCCAACAAATGGCTTGAAGCCATGCAATCTGAGATAGGATCCATGTATGAAAACAAAGTATGGACTTTGACAGACTTGCCCGATGATCGGCGAGCAATAGAAAATAAATGGACCTTTAAGAATAAGACGGACGCGGATGGTAATGTTACCATCTATAAGGCTCGACTTGTCGCTAAGGGTTATCGACAAGTTCAAGGGGTTGACTACGATGAGACCTTCTCACCCGTAGCGAAGCTGAAGTCCGTCCGAATCATGTTAGCAATTGCCGCATTCTACGATTATGAGATATGGCAAATGGACATTAAAACGACATTCCTTAACGGCTTCCTTAAGGAAGAATTGTATATGATGCAGCCGGAAGGTTTTGTTGATCCTAGGAATGCTAACAAGGTATGCAAGCTCCAGCGCTCCATCTATGGGCTGGTGCAAGCATCTCGGAGTTGGAACATTTGCTTTGATGAAATGATCAAAGAGTTTGGGTTTATGAAAACTTATGGAGAAGCCTACGTTTACAAGAAAGTGAGTGGGAGCTCTGTAGCATTTCTCATATTATATGTGGATGACATACTGTTGATGGGAAATGATATAGACTCTTGGAGAGCATAAAGGCCTACTTGAATGAGTGTTTTTCAATGAAGAACCTTGGAGAAGCTGCTTACATATTAGGCATCAAGATCTATAGATATAGATTGAGACGCCTCATAGGTCTTTCACAAAGCACATACCTTGATAAGATATTGAAGAAGTTCAATATGGATCAGTCCAAGAAAGGGTTCTTGATTGTATTGCAGGGTGTGAAAATTGAGCTTAGCTCAAAGCCCGACCACGACAGAAGATAGAGAAAAGATGAGTGTCATCCCCTATGCCTCATTCATAGGGTCTATTATGTATGCCATGCTGTGTACCAGACCTGATGTAAACCTTGCCGTAAGTTTGGTAGGAAGGTACCAAAGTAATCCCGGCATGGAAAACTGGACAGCAGTCAAGAATATCCTGAAGTAACTGAAAAGGACTAAGGATATGTTTCTCATTTATGGAGGTGACGAAGAGCTCGTCGTAAAGGGTTACATCGATGCTAGCTTCGACGCAGATCTAGATGACTCCAAGTCACAAACCGGATACATGTATATTTTGAATGGTGGGGCAGTAAGCTGGTGCAGTTGCAAGCAAAGCGTCGTGGCGGGATCTACATGTGAAGTGGAGTACATGGAAGCCTCGGAGGCAGCACATGAAGCAATCTGGATGAAGGAGTTCATTACCGACCTAGGAGTTATTCCCAATGCGTCGGGCCCGATGACTCTCTTCTGTGACAACACTGGAGCTATTGCCCTTGCCAAGGAGCCCAGGTTTCACAAGAAGACCAGACATATCAAGCGTCGCTTCAACTCCATTCGTGAAAATGTTCAAGATGGAGACATAGATATTTGTAAAGTGCATACGGATCTGAATTTCGCAAATCCATTGACTAAACCTCTTTCGCGAGCAAAACATGATCAACACCAGAACTCTATAGGTGTTCGATTCATCACAATGTGACTAGATTATTGACTCTAGTGCAAGTGGGAGACTGTTGGAAATATGCCCTAGAGGCAATAATAAAATGGTTATTATTATATTTCCATGTTCATGATAATTGTCTATTAGTCATGCTATAATTATATTGATCGGAATCCGTAATACATATTTGAATACATAGACCACAACAAGTCCTTAGTGAGCCTCTAGTTGACTAGCTCATTCATCAACAGATGGTCATGGTTTCCTGACCATGGACATTGGATTGATAACGGGATCACATCATTGGGAGAATGATGTGATGGACAAGACCCAATCCTAAGCACAGCACAAGATCATGCGTTACGTAACGACTAAAGTGACTTGTTGGTAACGAGATTGAATGAGGTATTGGGATACCGATGATCGAATCTCGGGTAAGTAACGTACCGATTGACAAAGGGAATTGTATACGGGGTTGCTTGAATCCTTGACATCGTGGTTCATCCGATGAGATCATCGTGGAACATGTGGTAGCCAACATGGGTATCCAGATCCCGCTGTTGGTTATTGGCTGGAGAGCTGTCTCGGTCATGTTTGCGTGATTCCCAAACCCGTAGGGTCTACACACTTAAGGTTCGATGACGCTAGGGTTATAAGGAAGATTTGTATGTGATTACCGAATGTTGTTCGGAGTCCCGGATGAGATCCCGGACGTCATGAGGAGTTCCAAAATGGTCCGGAGGTGAAGATTTATATATGGGAAGTTGTCATACAGTCACCGGAAAAGTTCGGGGGCATACCGGTATTGTACCGGGGCCACCGGAGGGGTTTCGGAGGTCCACCGGGAGGGGCCACCTCTCTCGGAAGGACTCATGAGCCGTGGAGGGAAGGGAACTAGCCCTTGGAGGGCTGGGCGCCACCCCCCTTGGGCCCATGTGCCTAGGGTTGGGGAGAAAACCCTAAAGGGGGCGCCCCCCTTGCTTGGGGGGCAAGCCCCCTCCACTTGCCCCCCCCCCTCTAGATCTCATCTAGAGGGGGCCGACCCCCTCCCCCCTTCTCCTATAAATAGAGGGGTGAGGGTAGGGCTGCAGGACCACACCTAAGGCGCAGCCCCTCCCCTCTCCAACACCTCTCCTCCTCCGCAAGTGCTTGGCGAAGCCCTGCCGGAGAACTGCCACTCCATCACCACCACGCCGTCGTGCTGCTGCTGGAGCCCTCTTCCTCAACCTCTCCCTCCTCCTTGCTGGATCAAGGCACGGGAGACGTCACCGGGCTGCACGTGTGTTGAATGTGGAGGTGCCGTTGTTCAATGCTTAGATCGGAGTCCACCACGATCTGAATCGCTTTCGAGTACGACTCCTTCATCCACGTTCTTGCAACGCTTCTGTCTCGCGATCTTCAAGGGTATGAAGATGCACTCCCCTCTCTCTCATTGCTAGTTACTTCATAGATTGATCTTGGTGATGCATAGAAATTTTTTAATTTCCGCAACGATCTCCAACAGTATCAACGGGCTATGGAGATGCCATCAATAGATATCGATGTGAGTGAGTAGGGATTGCCATGCAACGGATGCACTAGAGCTATAAGTGTATGAAATCTCAACAAAATAAACTAAGTGGGTGTGCATCCAACTTGTTTGCTCACGAAGACCTAGGGCATTTTGAGGAAGCCCATCATTGGAATATACAAGCCAAGTTCTATAATGAAAAATTCCCACTAGTATATATGAAAGTGACAACATAGGAGACTCTCTATCATGAAGATCATGGTGCTACTTTGAAGCACAAGTGTGGAAAAAGGATAGTAACATTGTCCCTTCTCTCTTTTTCTCTCATTTTTTTATTTTGGTGGGCTTCTTTGGTCTCTTTTTTTATTTGGGCTTCTTTGGCCTCTTTTATTTTGCATAAAGTCCGGAGTCTTATCCCGACTTGTGGGGGAATCATAGTCTCCATCATACTTTCCTCACTTGGGACAATGCTCTAATAATGAAGATCATCACACTTTTATTTACTTACAACTCAAGAATTACAACTCAATACTTAAAACAAAATATGAATCTATGTGGATGCCTCCGGCGTTGTACTGGGTTATGCAATGAATCAAGAGTGACATGTATGAAAGAATTATAAAGGTGGCTTTTCCACAAATACGATGTCAACTACATAATCATGCAAAAGCAATATGACAATGATGGAGCGTGTCATAATGAACGGAACGGTGGAAAGTTGCATGACAATATATCTCGGAATGGCTATGGAAATGCCATAATAGGTAGGTATGGTGGCTGTTTTGAGGAAGGTATATGGTGGGTGTATGGTACCGGCGAAAGTTGTGCGGCACAAGAGAGGCTAGCAATGGTGGAAGGGTGAGAGTGCGTATAATCCATGGACTCAACATTAGTCATAAAGAACTCATATACTTATTGCAAAAATCTACAAGTTATCGAAACGAAGTACTACATGCATGCTCCTAGGGGGATAGATTGGTAGGAAAAGACCATCGCTCGTCCCCGACCGCCACTCATAAGGAAGAAAACCAAAAAATAATTCATGCTCCAACTTCATCACATAACGGTTCACAATACGTGCATGCAACGGGAATCACAAACTTTTAACACAAGTATTCCTCAAATTCACAACTACCCAACTAGCATGACTCTAATATTACCATCCTCATATCTCAAAACAATCATCAAGCATCAAATTGATCATAGCATTCAATGCACTCTATATGATAGTTTTTATTAGACCCAACTTGGATGCTCATCATATTAGGACTAATTTTATAACCAAAGCGAATACCATGCTGTTATAAAAGACTCTCAAAATAATATAAGTGAATCACGAGAGATAAATAATTTCTACAAAATAAAACCACTGCCGTGCTCTAAAAAGATATAACTGAAGCACTAGAGCAAAATTATCTAGCTCAAAAGATATAAGTGAAGCACATAGAGTATTGTAATAAATTCCAATTCATGTGTGTCTCTCCCAAAAGGTGTGTACATAAAGTATGATTGTGGTAAACTAAAAAGCAAAGACTCGTATCATACAAGACGCTCCAAGCAAAACACATATCATGTGGTGAATAAAAATATAGCCCCAAGTAAAGTTACCGATAGACGAAGACGAAAGAGGAGATGACTTCCGGGGCATCCCCAAGCTTAGGCTTTTGGTTGTCCTTGAATTTATCTTGGGGTGCCTTTGGCATCCCCAAGCTTAGGCTCTTGCCACTCCTTATTCCATAATCCATCAAATCTTTACCCAAAACTTGAAAACTTCACAACACAAAACTCAACAGAAAATCGCATGAGCTCTATTAGTGCAAGAAAGCAAACCACTACTTTAAGGTACTGTAATGAACTCATTATTTATTTATATTGGTGTTAAACCTACTGTATTCCAACTTCTCTATGGTTCATACCCCCCGATACTAGCCATAGATTCATCAAAATAAGCAAACAATACATGAAAAACAGAATCTGTCAAAAACAGAACAGTCTGTAGCAATCTGTAACTTTCGAATACTTCTGGAACTCTAAAAATCCTACCAAAATGGGAAGTCTTAGGAAATTTATCTATTAATCTTCTGAAAACGAATCAACTAAAAATCACGTTTCTGTGATTTATTAAAATTATACTCGTGCGTGCAAAAGTTTCTGTTTTTCAGCAAGATCAAATTAACTATCACCCAAGATGATCCTATAGGTTCTACTTGGCACAAACACTAATTAAAACATAAAATCACGTCTAAACAGAGGCTAGATGAATTATTTATTACTAAACAAGAACAAAAATCTAGGAACAAAAATAAAATTGGGTTGCCTCCCAACAAGCGCTATCGTTTAACGCCCCTAGCTAGGCATAAAAGCGAGAATAGATCTAAGTATTGCCATATTTGGTATTCAATTCATAAGTGGCTCTCATAATAGATTCATAAGGTAATTTGATTTTATTTCTAGGAAAGTGTTTCATGCCTTTCCTTAATGGAAATTGGAATCTAGTATTTCCTTCCTTCATATTAATAATTGCACCAATCGTTCTAAGGAAAGGTCTACCAAGAATAATAGGACATGAAAGATTGCAATCTATATCAAGAATAATAAAATCTACGGGCACATTATTCCTATTTTCAACAATAAGAACATCATTAATCCTTCCCATAGGTTTCTTAATAGTGGAATCCGCAAGGTGCAAGTTTAAAGAGCAATCATCAAATTCAAAGAAACCTAGCACATCACACAAAGTTTTTGGAATCGTGGAAGCACTAGCACCCAAATAACACAAAGCATAGCATTCATGATCTTTAATTTTAATTTTAATAGTAGGTTCCCACTCATCATAAAGTTTTCTAGGGATAGAAACTTCCAATTCAAGTTTTTCTTCATAAGATTGCATCAAAGCATCAACGATATGTTTGGTAAAAGCTTTATTTTGACTACAAGCATGAGGAGAATTCAACACGGATTGCAACAAGGAAATACAATCTACTAAAGAACAATTATCATAATTAAATTCCTTGAAATCCAAAATAGTAGGTTCATTGCTATGTAAAGTTTTGACCTCTTCAATCCCACTTTTACCAAATTTAGCATCAAGATCTAAAAACTCCGAATTGTTGGGACGCCTTCTAACTAAAGTTGACTCATCTCCAGTCCCATTATTATAAAGATTCATATTACAAAGCAAAGATTTAATAGGAGACACATCAATCACTTTTATATCTTCATCATTATTATCATGAAAACTAGAAGAACACGCTCTTGCAAAGCAATCTTTCTTAGCACACATTCTAGCGGTTCTTTCCTTGAACTCATCAATGGAAATTCTCATGGCTTTGAGAGACTCATTGATATCATGATTATGTGGAATAGATCTAAGTTTCAAAGAATCAACATCAAGAGAAATTCTATCCATGTTCCTAGCCAATTCATCAATCTTGGGTAATTTTTCTTCAAGCAAAGAATTGAAATTCTTTTGAGAGATCATAAATTCTTTAACACTAATCTCAAAATCAGAGGGAATATTATTAAAATTTCCATAAGAGTTGTTGTAGGAATTTCCATAATTATTAGAGGAATTACTAGGGAACGGCCTAGGATTAAAGTTTCGTCTATACGTGTTATTACCAAAATTATTCCTACCAACGAAATTCACATCCATAGATTCATTATTATTCTCAATCAAAGTAGACAAAGGCATATCATTAGGATCATTAGGAGCACTCTTATTAGCAAATAATTTCATATGTTCATCCATCTTTCCACTCAAAACATTAATCTCTTCTATCGCATGAACCTTTTTACTAGTAGATCTTTCGGTGTGCCATTGAGAATAATTAACCATAATATTATCTAGGAGTTTAGTAGCTTATCCTAAAGTGATTTCCATAAAAGTGCCTCCCGCGGCCGAATCTAAAAGATTTCTAGAAGCAAAATTCAATCCGGCATAAATTTTTTGTATGATCATCCATATATTTAAAACATGTGTAGGGCAATTGCGAATCATTAATTTCATTCTCTCCCAAGATTGTGCAACATGTTCATGATCAATTTGCTTAAAATTCATAATATTGTTTCTAAGAGAGATGATCTTAGCGGGAGGAAAATACTTAGAGATAAAAGCATCTTTGCACTTATTCCATGAATCAATACTATTTTTAGGCAAAGACGAAAATCAAGTTTTAGCACAATCTTTAAGTGAAAACGGAAATAGCTTCAATTTAACAATATCATTATCCACGTATTTCTTCTTTTGCATATCACACAAATCAACAAAGTTGTTTAGATGAGTAGCGGCATCTTCACTAGGAAGGCCAGAGAATTGATCTTTCATGACAAGATTCAACAAAGCAGCATTAATTTCACAAGATTCTGCATCGGTAAGAGGAGCAATCGGAGTGCTAAGGAAATCATTATTGTTGGTATTGGAAAATTCACACAATTTAGTATTATCTTGAGCCATCGTGACAAACAATCCAACACACAAGCACACAAAAGGCAAGCGAAAAAGAGGCGAACGGGAAAGAGAGGGTGAATAAAACGGCAAGGGTGAAGTGGGGGAGAGGAAAACAAGAGGCAAATGGAAAATAATGTAATGCGAGGGAGAAGAGTTTGTGATGGGTACTTGGTATGTCTTGACTTGAGCGAAGACCTCCCCGGCAACGGCGCCAGAAATCCTTCTTGCTACCTCTTGAGCACCGCGTTGGTTTTCCCTTGAAGAGGAAAGGGTGATGCAGCAAAGTAGCGTAAGTATTTCCCTCAGTTTTTGAGAACCAAGGTATCAATCCAGTAGGAGGCTACACGCAAGTCCCTCGTACCTACACAAACAAACAAGAACCTCGCAACCAATGCAATAAAGGGGTTGTCAATCCGTTCATGGACACTTGCGAAAGTGAGATCTAATAGAGATAATAAGATAAGATAAATGTTTTTTGGTATTTTTATGATATAGATTGGAAAGTAAAGATTGCAAAATAAAGTAGATCGGAAACTTATATGATGGAAAATAGACCCGGGGGCCATAGGTTTCACTAGTGGCTTCTCTCAAGATAGCATAATTATTATGGTAGGTGAACAAATTACTGTTGAGCAATTGATAGAAAAGTGCATAGTTATGAGAATATCTAGGCATGATCATGTATATAGGCATCACGTCCGCGACAAGTAGATCGAAACAATTCTGCATCTACTACTACTACTCCACACATCGATTGCTATCCAGCATGCATCTAGAGTATTAAGTTCATAAGAACAGAGTAATGTATTACGCAAGATGACATGATGTAGAGGGATAAACTCAAGCAATATGATATAAACCCCATCTTTTTATCCTCGATGGAAACAATACAATACGTGCCTTGCTGCCCTTGCTGTCACTGGGAAAGGACACCGCAAGATTGAACCCAAAGCTAAGCACTTCTTCGATTGCAAGAAAGATCAATCAAGTAGGCCAAACCAAATTGATAATTCGAAGAGACTTGCAAAGATAACCAATCATACATAAAAGAATTCAGAGGAGATTCAAATATTTCTCATAGATAAACTTGATCATAAACCCACAATTCATCGGATCTCGACAAACACACCACAAAAAGAGTTACATCGAATAGATCTCCAAGAAGATCGAGGAGAACATTGTATTGAGATTCAAAGAGAGAGAAGAAGCCATCTAGCTAATAACTATGGACCCGAAGGTCTGTGGTAAACTACTCACAACTCATCAGAGAGGCCTTCGTGTTGATGTAGAAGCCCTCTGTGATTGATTCCCCCTCCAGCAGAGTGCCGGAACAGGCTCCAAGATGGGATCTCACGGGAACAGAAGGTTGCGGCGGTGGAAATAGGGTTTCGTGGTGCTCCTGGATGTTTTTGGGGTACGTAGATCTATATAGGCGAAGGAAGTCGGTCAGGGGAGCCACGAGGGGCCCACGAGGGTGGGGCGTGCCCTGGACCCTCGTGGCCGTCTTGTTTGCTTCTTGACATCCACTCCAAGTCTCCTGGATTGCGTTTGTCCCAAGAATAACTCTCCCGAAGGTTTCATTCTGTTTGAACTCCGTTTGATATTCCTTTTTTGCGAAACACTGAAATAGGCAAAAAAACAGCAATTTGGGTTGGGCCTCCGGTTAATAGGTTAGTCCCAAAAATGATATAAAAGCGTTTAGTAAAGCCCATAAGCATCCAAAACAGGTAATATAATAGCATGGAACATTCAAAAATTATAGATACGTTGGAGACGTATCACTGCCCAGTGGATCAATCTTCTTGGCTCTGATGGCTTGAAGCTTCTAGATCATCCTTCTCCGCTTCTTCGTCCTCCTCGGCTGCCTGGAAGTTTGGTGATGACCAGCCAATGCCATTCAAGGCTTGGAATTTAGCTTCATCATCAATAAGCTCAAACGGGTCAACTTCAGGAGCAAAAGTGTGCTTGCGGATTGGGGGAATTAGATCCATCACTTTATAAGCCAGAGTAGGCGGCTTCTGATTTTCCATGTCATAAGCCGGCAGGTATCTTGACAGATCCGTTTCATTGGCAATCAAGCTGGCCAAGGGACGTTTTTCCTTCACGCAGGCGGCAAAGTCTTTCTTATCAAAAGGAGTGCCATCTTCTTTCAAGCTTGGATATCCGGTAGAGATATCGGCCGGGTCTAGCTCTGGTAGCCATGCTTTGGCCCGGCTCAAGGCCGTCACAGCACCTGCTCTTGCGGATGATCGCTTCATCTCATTGAACCTCTCAGGAAGAACAGATAGCTTCCTCAAGACCTCAATCAATAGGGTAGGTGCTTGATTAGCCGGAGAAATTGTGGCCAGTGCGTGCTGAGGCCCAGTATAGAGTTGCTCAACAAGTGTATAAACGGCTTTCAGCTTCACAAGCATATCTTGGTTAAGATTGATGCTCCTAGGATCTGAATAATAATCATGGATGGGTTAGAGGCGGTTTATATGATCAAGGAAGAAATTCAAAATTGATACTAGCAAGGTGACTTATCAAAGATAGCGACAACCATCTGAGACACATGGCATTTTAAGCCGGTAAGCTCAGTGGTCACCTCCTCAAGAGCTGCCTCAGCCTTCTCAGCCCGCTGTATCAAGGCAGTTTTTTCTTCATCTCGGGTGTTTCTTTCAACCTCAAAGCTGGTCTTCAGTTTTTCCATTTCAGACACGCTAAACTGGAATTTTGAGTCGGCCTTCCGGGTCTCAGATTCTTGCTGCTCCAGCCGAGCCTTCATGTCAGTTAATTGTGATTCAAGTTGAGCAGTGGTGGCCTGTACATACACCGGTTCAAAATCATGATTCAGATTTGGATTACAAACATGAAGTCCCAAGCATTTTGCAAGCAACAACACTTGGCACTTGGGGGCTAATGCCTGCCGAAAAAATTACTCATGCAATGGCTTATGTGAATAAATCCCAAGAACTTTGTGAGCAAGAGTACTTGGCACTTGGGGGCTAATGCATATTTCTTATCTTTTTCCTACTTTATGATGACCCGGTTGTGCCGCCAATGATCACAGCCGGCTCATGGGGGCTACACAAGTAAGTTTTGCTTTAGACACAAGGAAACAAAGGACCGGCTCATTCATGCTGATTAAACCGACCCTTAGGGGCTACAGATACAGTGTTAATCATTAAGGATCTGTTTTAACTCAGATGGTGTAAGGCGGATTGTGAAGGGTTCTATCAAAGGATAGTATTTATGCTCCTGATTATTCTATGTCTACAACATATTCAATTCCATCATAAACAGTAGATTTGGGGCTGATAGGATATGCATAACTCATTAAAGAAGGAATTTATACCTCAAATTTTTTATGCATCTGCTTCACCATGTCAACTTCAAGATCACGGCTGGTGTGCACTTGATTGAGATAGCAAGAATATACTTCACCAATGCTCAGTTGAGAGTAGTTGGCAACATCAAATCTCACTTTTTGCCGTTTAATGTGTTCTTCCTTGGCGGAGTGCTTGGCCAAGACGGTAGGTCTTCCCGGCTCTCTAAAGACGGTGTTGGTAATTACCACATCACCATCATGTGTCTCAGCCGTTTTAACTGGGCTTGGTGCTTCAGAATTCAAAGGATCTTCATTTGCTTGATCGATAGAAGGGTCAAGAGTTACTGGTGGAACGTCAAGAATCGGCTCTGGCGGTTGAGGAACGGAGGCTTCAGGCGCTGGAATTTGCTGCTCCGGTTCATTGACTTTGGGGTCTTCAGCCAGCTTCGTCACCTTCGCCTTCTTGCTAGGCTTGGCCTTTCCACTACATGGGTCGTGAGAGGTCAGTATAAATATACAAGAGTATAAGGAGAAAATAATAAGTAATTATTGTTACCCAGGAGCAGTTTTGAAAGCTGGCAAATGAGACTGTGATGAGTCACCGGAAGAGAAGTGAGACGTCTCCTGATAATTTGAATCAGAGGAATTAAGTGGTTGGGGGATGAGAACCGCCAGAGGATAAGAAGAGTTTAAATCAAGGATGACCTCGTTTCGATGTTTCGAGGGAGTGTTCGGTAATCTGGAAGATAATTCTTCACCACCACTGGTCCGAGTCTATCGCCGGCTCTTGTGTTGTTGTTGCTTCAAAAGAAAGTGAGGATCCAGATGAGCTAAGGGGTGTGAAAAGCTTACTTTCCAGGTTACTCTTCAAATTTTTTGTCTTGGCTCCGAGTAGGAGGAAATGATAGTTGCCTCTTCCTCGATTGCTTGGCTGGCCCCCGTGTCATCTTGATGATAATCAATGTCAATAAGGTGGTTGAAAAAGGAGCCAAGGGAATCAAGGGCTACCTCCGAGTCAGAACTGTCGTTCAGTTCAAACAGCTCAGAAGTACTGGACTTCTTCTTATTTCTCTTGGCATTTTTCTTGGCGGCTTTCTTGGCAGCCTTGGTCTTTCTGGCAGCTTCATGGTCGCATTTCTTCTTCCAAAAGTTGAGTTAACAAAACATTAAGAATGAAGGCAGAGGTAAGTAATTTAAAAGACTCACTTTGGGTGGTGGGTTAGACGCGTAGAAAGGGCTTAGGCCCACTTCGCTGCAGTCTGTCGGGTCTTTGTTCAGAAGGGACTTCGTCATTTCATTGATGGTGTCGTCAGTTAAACGCACGGAGCTATGGCGTAGTGGATCCTTTTTTGCCACCCGTGTAAGTACACATTAAGCCGGTTTGGTGACTCAATGGTATGATCTGCCAAGCAACCCAGCATCGAAACAAGTCAATGCCAATTAAACCGTTTCCCAGCAGAGCCTTAACCTTTGCAATGGCGGGGGCGAGTTTCTTACGTTCAGCAGCGGTCAGCTTATCAGGAAGAGGATGTTTTGAGTCAAGATGCTTAGCACGATAGCCTGGCAGTCGGTTCTCGCCAGCGGGAGAGGTATCCTTGCAATAGAACCATGTTTGGTTCCAATCTTTGGGATGACTCGGCAGGCGAGCGTAGGGGAAGATAGCATCTCTCCTCCGCTAAATTGAGATACCGCCAAGTTCCAAGCTGGGTCCGTTCGAATACTCGTTTTGGCGGTTCAAATAAAAGTATTCCCTAAACAGTTCCACACTGGGCTCCTCTTGAAGGTACACCTCACAAAAAACTTGAAAATTGCATATGTTTGACATGGAGTTGGGTCTGATGTCTGGAGGATGAAGCTCAAAAACGTGCAGAACATCTCGAAAGAATTTAGAGCCAGGCGGTGAGAAGCCCCGGTTCATGTGGTCAGTAAAGACAATGACTTCATCATCTTTTGGCTGAGGTTTTTCTTCTTCCGGATTGGGGGCGCGATAATGCATGACAGTCTTTTCTGGTAAATAACCGTTTTTCACAAAGTCCTTAAGTGTGTCCTCAGTGACAGTGGAGGGAACCCAGTTGCATGAAGTGGCTATCTTCGGCGGCATTGTGATAAAAGAAGCCTAAAAGAAAGAACAATGTCGCCAGTTTAAGTTAAGCCAGAGGAAAAGCACTACATCACATATTCAGAATGGCGGCTTAAAAGGGGCCTAATGATATATGACTAGCTACAACTGGTGATGTAAGCCGCCATGACCAGATTGATATCTATCAAGAGTGAAATCTGTTAAGTGTTGAATCTAATTACATTTGGTGATGTAAGACGCCATAGCCAGGTTGATCTATCAGGAAGTAAATTTTGCTACGTAATGGACAAACAGGTTTCACAGACTGCAACTATAATTTTGGATCAGTGGCAGTTCAAAAAATGCAATAAATTTTAAAACCTAAAACCGGCAGCAGAGGAGTTCATGGGTTCTGATGAGATCTTCTATGAAGGAAAAAGTCTACATGCATTAAAAGCAAAGTCTAAACTGCTACCGCACGAGTTATATGCTATATTCAGATCAAAAGCTATTAGGGTTGATGAGGAAGGCGAAGAATAGCGAAGAACGGCGAAGAATAACAAAGAACAGGACTAACCCTAATGCAGATCTAGAGCATAGGAGGTTGAACACTTACAGATGCAGATGAACTGCGGTGGAGCACCAACATTCTCTGGTCCTGGTCAGGTCGATGCAGTGGCCAAGGGCGAGGAGGATGGTGGGCTTCGCGGCGGCGGCGGATCTCAAAGTGGCAGATGAGTCGCGAGAGGAGGAGGAAGACGAGAAGGAGAAGGGGGGAAATGAAAGGAGGCGGTCTGACCCTATTTATAAGGAGAAGGGTGAATAGGTAGGCACGAAAGACGAGGAGGTCAAAGAATGATTATCCAGCGGTGTGGATGCCTCAATTCTCGGAAAGGTCATTAAAGATAAGGATCCATTAAGATATGTTGGATATTGTGTAAAATTAAATGGTAGATGATGTCATGGTGGGATACCACAATCCAGGAGATGATGTCATGGTGGGTTATGAGTTCTCGCACAAATAAAGAAGAGAAGATTTTTTCTAAAGTGTTGAAGATTGACATGAACAAGTTCAAATCAACCTGGGGCCTAATGTTGGGGATATGACTATTAGGTATGACCCACCCAGGAGGGGTCAGGCTATACCCACGGCGGTTCATAGAGACGAAGCCCATGAGGATATTGAAGATGGCGGTTCATAGGCAAGGGCCCAAGGCCCAACAGAGACTTAAGGCCCATAGGAGTAAACCGTCATATGTGTAAGACTTTTATTGTAAGGCATGTATAGTTAGTCACCGACCCAGACACGTTGTCCATGAGCCGGCCGGGACTCCGTGAGCCGCTGGGCGTTGACCTGTGTATATAAAGGGATGACCCGGCGGCGGTTCAGGGCAAGAAACAAAAGATCGAAAGCTAGGTCAAACATATCCGCTCCCTGGTAATCGAGACATAAGCAATAGCACCTCAAACTGGATTAGGCCTTTACCTTCACCACAAGGGGCCGAACCAGTATAAACTCATGTGTCCTTTGTCCCATTGAACCCCTTTAAGCTAACCTAGTTGCGATGGCTCCATGACAAAGTCCTCACACTAGGACATCTGCCGTGACTATTCCACGACACATTGCATGGGACGATCTGTGTAAAAAAAGCAAAATGACACAATGCATTAATGCCAACACTAAAACAAAATAGTTGTTACATTTCATATAATTTCTTACCGCCGCATCAAGAAAACTCGGCTGGAAGTAGATGCCGAACAACTTGCCAGTTGCAAGGCTGCTGGCGCACCTTGACTTGCACAGTCGACATGGTGGTGGTCGCACCATTTTCCTAAAGCAATATGATCAAAGATGAATGATCCACTTCACAGGAAAGGAAAACAATAACATAAAGTTCTCAATGCATCGATCTTAATCGAAAAACAGAATATTCAGGCTTAGTAACTAAAATTAAAATATAAGATGATATGAGGTTAGCAACAAACATTACATATAACAAGAACTGCCATATAACAAGAACATATAATAAAAACAGTGGTACACCAACTTCAATATAGCATAAAATACAACTACTGTGAGGAACACAAAAACCCTAGAAACTATCCTATATCAAAGTGTTATATATGACCAGAGGCTTATATCAACTAAAAACTATCAACTATGTCTAAATTTTTACTAATTAGTTAATCATATCAACTATCATATCTCTCTCTCTCTCTCTCTACATGTTGCATATCAACTAGCCTACTAAATCAACTAAATCAAAATGTTCTAAATCAACTAGCCTACTAAATCATATCAACTAAATTAAAATGTTGCATATGAACTAGCCTACTAAATTAAAATGTAGCAGGGAGGAGGGGTTGTGGATGAAGGAGGGAGGAGGGAGAAGGAGGGGCGACTAGAGGAGGGAGGAGGAAGGCAGAGCGAGGAGGGGCCGGCCGGCGGCGAACGAAGGAGTGGAGGAAGGACGGAGGAGGAGGGGGCAGGAAGGAGGGCGGCCGACGAAGGATTACCGAGTCCAAGGAAGAGGAGGAGGTGACGGCGGCGCAGAGGGAGGAGGGGTAGGTGACGGCGGCCGGCGATGGCGAGGGCAGGCGCGGGGCGATTGAGGGAGGAGATCGAGTGAGTGTGAGTGTAAGTGGAGAGAGGAGAGTGAGGGGCAGCCGTTTGGGGAAGATAGAATGGCTTAGTAGTAGCGCGCTATAGAGAAGCGCGCTATAGAGAAATGCGCTACTTCTAAACGACCTAGTAGTAGCGCCTTTCAGCCAAAACGCGCTACTGCTATGTGTAAACGTGTAAAAATATACATCAAAAATACATTGATCATCAATGATCTTTTTGTGTACAATCTGAATTGTCAATATGAGTCCTCATCGGTTTACAAATCGGAGAAGACTCATATTGCGGCCACAAATTCTACACATAGAGTTCAATGAAGACCAAGTGGTTGTGATAGTTTGAGAAGTAACATATTTAAGGTGGTAAAAACCATGTTCGCGGAGCAAGGTGGGACTATTTTTTTAATAAACTTAGCAGTAGCGGGCATTGTGAGAAGGCGCTACTGCTATGATTTGTATCAGTAGCACTCTTTGTATTAACACGTTGCTGCTATAACTAGCTTGGCGGCAGGGTCATGGCAATTATGGCAGTAGCTCGGCTTATTATGGCAGCGCTATTGCTACATTTATTTCAGCAGCGCGTCTTGTTGGAGCGCGCTACTGCTAAGTAGCAGCAGCGCCTTTTTCAAAGCGCGCTGCTATGATTTGTATCAGTAGCACTCTTTGTATTAATATGCTGCTGCTATAACTAGCTTGGCGGCGGGGTCCTGGAAATTATAGCAGTAGCGTGGCTTATTATGGCAGTGCTACTGCTACATTTATTTCAGCAGCGCGTCTTGTTGGAGCGCGCTACTGCTATATTTATTTCAGCAGCGCGTCTTGTTGGAGCGCGCTACTGTTAAGTAGCAGCAGTGCATTTTTTTAAAGCGTGCTGCTGGTAAGATTCTGTGTATAGGCTTTTCCCTAATAGTGTGCGGGTCTAACTCTCACGTGATCAATATTTGTGTAGTGAAGTAGAGTAATTCAACTAGTATGATAGATGCAAGACAAAATATGGATACTGTAATTAGATACAGTTTACAATTTTTCATGAATAATTCAATGTTTAAATGTAAACACGATAGGTAGTTCGGGCTGGGCTCGGGCTTCTCTTTTTCTCTTTTTCGGGCCGGGCTTTCGGGCTTCGGGTCGGCCTTGCACGTACACATACTAAAAACAGCGTTCTGGCCGGGCTTTCGGGCTTCGGGCTTGATTTCGGGCCGAGCTCGGGTTTGAAATCAGAGGTATTGTCAATACCGTATCCATTCACGCGGAATCAATAATCAGGTGTAGAACAAACTTGGAGAGTAGAGAGTGTTCAAGTTCTAAGGATTGTTGACAAATCAGATTACTCATAGTCAGTTATGCCAACCAGATTCACTCTGGAGGGCTGCTGTGGCTAACTCGCAAATATCCTAGAAATAAAATGGAATATCAATTCTTCCCTTAATTGTTTAGTTAGTTGAGACATTTCTTCAAGCATCTAATAGGCAATGTAGCAAGCTTGGATAAATGGTGCTAAAATAAATTTGTACAATATAATACATAGTACATTAGTTGCTATTTTCTTGAAACATAACCAAAACAGGAGTACATTAGTTGCTAATTTGGTGAAACAAAATAGGAGAGGTTAGTATAATGAAGCACACGGACAACCCTTTTTTTTATTCTTGCCCTTAACCAATCTGCATACTTACGTTACATGCTGACGGGATAATGTCAACAAAAAGCAGAATAACAATGAACACGTGTTGATGCTGCGGTGGAGGGAGCGAAAGGGGCTAGCAATAGAGTTCATGTTGCCACACAATAGATGGATACATGTATACACCCGGTCCGGGATCAATGTTCTTTCATGGTATGACCAGTGGTGGCCCTCCAAACATGGCGACCATCATTGCCGCGTGCACTGCTGCGGAGCGGCCGTGGGCGTGGTCCCTTGACGATGACGTACTCCCTCCTCTTGCCTCCCTTGTTCTGCTCTTTTGCCTTGATTTGTTCTTTGGTGCATCATTCCCTCCTTCCCTAGAAAGAATGGCACGGCTCCACCCACAGTGCAATGACAACAACAACTCGGATGTGTCTACAACAATATTTTTATCGCGGGAGATTTCATTTCCGGGCAGCTCATCTTAAACGCTACAGCCGCTATTGTGGAGCAGGCAATAGCAGACCCTAAGCCATTTAGCGGGAAAGCATTTTCATCAAAAAATAAGGGGATCTTCAATAGAAAACAGGGGATCTTCAGCTCGGAAAATGCTTACTGGAACAAAGTTGACTGCAACTGAAAAGCGCTACAGTGGAAGGACTGGTGAAGAACTAAAGATTGACATAGTGATGTACTACTTGCCAGTGCTACTGAATCAGCAAACGGACAGTAGAACATAGATGGCTTACATGTACCTGTTGGGACTCGTCACCTTGCAGTCTTCGGCTTGTTGCCTGGAACCTGGTCGCCGCCTCGCTCATCATTGTCTCCGGCTTGCCGCCTGATCACTGGCCGCTGCCAGCCCCTCGCCCGTTGCTGCCTCCAGCTTGCATCGAAGTAGCCGCCGACCCACTGATCAGCCGCAACCTGTTACTACGGGAGGTGGTGAAGGGTGCTCGTCTGTCGCTGCCTCCAGGAACCATGGGCACATGAGGAAATCATGAGTACGGGAGGATGCATGGGAGGGAACAGGGGAGAAAATAGACGGGCAGGAAGAGCCAAGAAGAATATCTCACCTGGAATCCTCCCGACCTACTCCTCTGGCACTTCTCTTGGTGAGGACAGACTGGCCGGGGACTTGCAATATATAGCACATGCATCGGTTACTCATGGATCGATCCGTTTCCTTCCTTATTGGAAAATAATTACAGGAGGTTGAGGAATAATATTTGGTGGAGAAGGTGAAAGGAAGGGGGGAAATCAATAGGTGGAAGAGTAATTGCCGCTGAGAGGATTATGATCTCTTTCCTAAGTGTAAATAGGAAGAGGGGAATTAATAGGTTGGAGAGTAATAACCGTGGAGAAGATTAGAGGCGCTGCCGTGCAGAAGATGGGGAGTCGATGGACATCGAGCTGAAACGGATGTTTCAGGAGAAAAAAAATGATGTGTGCAAAGTGCTAGTCGTAACTGAACCGATGATGTGTCATGCATGCTGAGGTTTCGTAACTGAACTGATGACATGTCATGCATGTTGAGGTGGACTATCCGCATGTTAAGAGAATGACTTGTAGTGGGGAGCAACTTCTTGATGCTGCGGTGGAGGGAGCGAAAGGGGGCTAGCAATAGAGTTCACGCCGCCACACAATAGATGGATACATGTATACACCCGGTCAGGGATCAATGTTCTTTCATGGTATGACCAGTGGTGGCCCTCCAAACATGGCGACCATCATTGCCGTGTGCACTGCTGTGGAGCGGCCATGGGCGTGGTCCCTTGACGACGACGTACTCCCTCCTCTTGCCTCCCTTATTCTGCTCTTTTGCCTTGATTTGTTCTTTGGTGCATCATTCCCTCCTTCCCTAGAAAGAATGGCACGGCTCCACCCACAGTGCAATGACAGCAACAACTCGGATGTGTCTACAACAACGTTTTTTATCACGAGAGATTTCATTTCCGGGCAGCTCATCTTAAAAGCTACAGACGCTATTGTGGAGCTGGCAATAGGAGACCCTAAGTCGTTTAGCGGGAAAGCATTTTCATCAGAAAATAAGGGGATCTTCAGTAAGAAAACAGGGGATCTTCAGCACGGAAAATGCTTACTGGAACAAAGTTGACTGCAACTGAAAAGCGCTACAATGGAAGAACTGGTGAAGAACTAAAGATTGACATAGTGTTGTACTACTTGCTAGTGCTACTAAATCAGCAAACGGACAGTCGAACATAGATGGCTTACATGCACCTGTTGGGACTCGTCGCCTTCCAGCCTTCGGCTTGTTGCCTGGAAGCTGGTCACCACCTCGCTCATCATTGTCTCCGGCTTGCCGCCTGATCACTGGCCGCCGCCACCCCCCCTCGCACGTTGCTGCCTCCAGCTTGCATTGAAGTAGCCATCGACCCACTGATCAGCCGCAACCTGTTAATACGGGAATGGGTGAAGGGTGCTCGCCTGTCGCTGCCTCCAGGAACCATGGGCACATGAGGCAATCACGAGTACGGGAGGACATGTGGGAGGGAACATGGGAGAAAATAGACGGGCAGGAAGAGCCAAGAAGAATCTCTCACCTGGAATCCTCCCAACCTACTCCTCTGGCACTTCTCTTGGTGAGGCCAGACTGACCGGGGACTTGCAATATATAGCACCTGCATCGGTTACTCTTGGATCAGTCCGTTTCCTTCCTTATTGGAAAATAATTACAGGAGGTTGAGGAATAATATTTGGTGGAGAAGGTGAAAGGAAGGTGGAAATCAATAGGTGGAAGAATAATTGCCGCTGAGAGGATTGTGATCTCTTTCCTAAGTGTAAATAGGAAGAGGGAAATTAATAGGTTGGAGAGTAATAACCATGGAGAAGATTAGAGGCGCTGCCGTGCAGAAGATGGGGAGTCGATGGACACCGAGCTGAGACGGATGTTTTAGGAGAAAAAAATGATATGAGCAAAGTGCTAGTCGTAACTGAACCGATGACGTGTCATGCGTGCTGAGGTTTCGTAACTGAACTGATGACATGTCATGCATGCTGAGGTGGACTATCTGCATGTTAAAAGAATAACTTGTAGTGGGGAGCAACTTCTTGATGCTGTGGTGGAGGGAGCGAAAGGGGGCTAGCAATAGAGTTCATCCTGCCACACAATAGATGGATACATGTATACACCCGGTCAGGGATCAATGTTCTTTCATGGTATGACCAGTGGTGGCCCTCCAAACATGGCGACCATCATTGCCGCGTGCACTACTGCGGAGCGGCCGTGGGCGTGGTCCCTTGACGACGACGTACTCCCTCCTGTTGCCTCCCTTGTTATGCTCTTTTGCCTTGATTTGTTCTTTGGTGCATCATTCCCTCCTTCCCTAGAAAGAATGGCACGGCTCCATGCACAGTGCAATGACAGCAACAACTCGGATGTGTCTACAACAACGTTTTTTTATCGCGGGAGATTTCACTTCCGGGCAGCTCATCTTAAACGCTACAGCCGCTATTGCGGAGCACGCAATAGCAGACCCAAAGTCGTTTAGCGGGAAAGCATTTTCATCACAAATAAGGGGATCTTCAGTAAGAAAACAAGGGATCTTCAGCACGAAAAATGCTTACTGGAAGAAAGTTGACTGCAACTGAAAAGCGCTACAATGGAAGAACTGGTGAAGAACTAAAGATTGACATAGTGTTGTACTACTTGATAGTGCTACTGAATCAACAAACGGACAGTCGAACATAGATGGCTTACATGTACCTGTTGGGACTCGTCGCTTTGCAGCCTTCGGCTTGTTGCCTGGAAGCTGGTCACCGCCTCGCTCATCATTGTCTCTGGCTTGCCGCTTGATCACTAGCCGCCGCCACCCCCTCGCCAGTTGCTGCCTCCAGCATGCATCGAAGTAGCCACCGACCCACTGATCAGCCGCAACCTATTAATATGGGAGGCGGTGAAGGGTGCTCGCCCGTCGCTGCCTCCAGGAACCATGGGTAGATGAGGCAATCACGAGTACGGGAGGACGCGTGGGAGGGAACATGGGAGAAAATAGACGGGCAGGAAGAGCCAAGAAGAATCTCTCACCTGGAATCCTCCCGATCTACTCCTCTGGCACTTCTCTTGGTGAGGCCAGACTGACCGGGGACTTGCAATATATAGCACCTGCATCGGTTACTCCTGGATCGAACCGTTTCCTTCCTTATTGGAAAATAATTACAGGAGGTTGAGGAATAATATTTGGTGGAGAAGGTGAAAGGAAGGGGGGAATCAATAGGTGGAAGAGTAATTGACGCTGAGAGGATTATGATCTCTTTCCTAAGTGTAAATAGGAAGAGGGAAATTAATAGGTTGGAGAGTAATAACCGTGGAGAATATTAGAGGCGCTCCCGTGCAGAAGATGGGGGAGTCGATGGACACCGAGCTGAGACAGATGTTTCAGGAGAAAAAAATGACATGAGCAAAGTGCTAGTCGTAACTGAACCGATGACGTGTCATGCATGCTGAGGTTTCGTAACTGAACTGATGACATGTCATGCATGCTGAGGTGGACTATTCGCATGTTAAGAGAATGACTTGTAGTGGGGAGCAACTTCTTGATGCTGCGGTGGAGGGAGCGAAAGGGGGCTAGCAATAGAGTTCATGCTGCCACACAATAGATGGATACATGTATACACCCGGTCAGGGATCAATGTTCTTTCATGGTATGACCAGTTGTGGCCCTCCAAACATGGCGACCATCATTGCCGCGTGCACTGCTGTGGAGCGGCCGTGGGCGTGGTCCCTTGATGACGACGTACTCCCTCCTCTTGCGTCCCTTGTTCTTCTCTTTTGCCTTGATTTGTTCTTTGGTGCATCATTCCCTCCTTCCCTAGAAAGAATGGCACGGCTCCACCCACAATGCAATGACAGCAACAACTCAGATGTGTCTACAACACCATTTTTTATCGCGAGAGATTTCATTTCCGGACAGCTCATCTTAAATGCTAGAGCCGCTATTGCGGAGCAAGCAATAGCAGACCCTAAGCCGTTTAGCGGGAAAGCATTTTCATCAGAAAATAAGGGGATCTTCAGCACGGAAATTGCTTACTGGAACAAAGTTGACTGCAACTGAAAAGCGCTACAGTGGAAGGACTGGTGAAGAACTAAAGATTGACATAGTGTTGTACTACTTGCTAGTGCTACTGAATCAGCAAATGGACAGTCGAACATAGATGGCTTACATGTACCTATTGAGACTCGTCGCCTTGCAGCCTTTGGCTTGTTGCCTGGAACCTGGTCGCCGCCTCGCTCATCATTGTCTCCGGCTTGCCACCTGATCACTTGCCGCCGCCACCCCCTCGCCCGTTGCTGCCTCCAGCTTGCATCGAAGTAGCCGCCGACCCACTGATCAACCGCAACATGTTAATACGGGAGGGGGTGAAGGGTGCTCGCCCGTCGCTGCCTCCAGGAACCATGGGCACATGAGGCAACCACGAGTACGGGAGGATGCGTGGGAGGGAACATGGGAGAAAATAGATGGGCAGGAAGAGCCAAGAAGAATCTCTCACCTGGAATCCTCCCAACCTACTCCTCTGGCACTTCTCTTGGTGAGGCCAGACTAATCGGGGACTTGCAATATATAGCACCTGCATTGGTTACTCCTGGATCGATCTGTTTCCTTCCTTATTGGAAAATAATTACAGGAGGTTGAGGAATAATATTTGGTGGAGAAGGTGAAAGGAAGGGGGACATCAATAGGTGGAAGAGTAATTGCCACTGAGAGGATTATGATCTCTTTCCTAAGTGTAAATATGAAGAGGGAAATTAATAGGATGGAGAGTAATAACCGTGGAGAAGATTAGAGGTGTTGTCGTGCAGAAGATGGGGAGTCGATGGACACCGGGCTGAGACGGATGTTTCAGGAGAACAAAAATGACGTGAGCAAAGTGCTAGTCGTAACTGAACCGATGATGTGTCATGCATGCTGAGGTTTCGTAACTGAACTGATGACATGTCATGCATGCTGAGGTGGACTATCCGCATGTTAAGAGAATGACTTGTAGTGGGGAGCAACTTCTTAAGAATGTAAGATTGGGGAATTGAGTTTTTTTCCTTCTTTTTTTCAGTTCTCTCTTGTAAATACTCTTCATTCACATTTTCCTATCATAATGAATTGGGAAGTGCTCTTACCTTTCTCTTTAAAAAATATAGCCCAGAAACTTGAGAAAAACAAATAAAACAAAACTAATAAATATAAAATATTGCACGTGGAATACTAAAAAACTATGATAATTTCATAGATGAAGATGTTAAACAAAAATACAAGAAGACCTAGCAAATGGTTTGTGATTATCCATTAAATTCATGCTTATATGTTAAGTACAGCTAACAGTCAAAAACACTATATTCAACATTGAAGATGCTTTCTCTGTATGCCTTACACTTCCTTTTCTCCCCCAACTCACTGGGCCCTGAATTTCTGATTCGTTTGTGCATTCATACATCTATGTGAAAACAATTCATACATCCATTTCAAGCCAAAACAACAGAGGCAGCAACTGTCGCCTCATCCGACAGACCACTCTCACGAACTGACACATGCATGCAATTCTTCGTTCCCACTAGAAAAAGAAAATGAACTGCGATTCTTATATTAGGCACTGGATCGAGTAAAGTACGCACAAGACAACAAAATTACCAATAGCAGCATATAGCTCTTCAGAGACCCCCAAGGGCACCATACAAAAAGAGGTCCCAAAATCTAGTCAGCAGAAAAGTGCACAAAAGTGCATGTTAAGAACAGTAAAAGTCCCTCTCCCTCGACAAGATTACAGTAGATCATGGCAGGCCTGTTTAACAGATATTACTAGCAGCAGGAAGCAACATATGGCTCTTCAAAGACTCCGAAAAACACCATGCAACTCAAAATCTAGTCAGCAGAAAAGTGCTCAAAAGTGCAGTCTTAAGAACAGTAAACGACTCTTCAGTCAGAAAGATTACATGAACCGTCACTCTTGCTCAGTGGCGGAGCGTGACCAAAAGATAAGAGGGGGCCAACTTCCATACCAAAACACAGTAATGTGCATGAAAAAGGCCGCTAACTCAAAGAACCAAGCAGACCAAGTCATTAATTACTGTTGTAACTGTACAAGGAGATCAACACTTAATAACCGATCAGGATTGATGTCCAGCGGTGTGAGGGTGCGCGCGTATGCGGCTCCAATCGGTGAGAAGCGGCAGAGACCCAGTTTAGCTCTTCAGAGACCCCCAAGGGCACCATACAAAAAGAGGTCCCAAAATCTAGTCAGCAGAAAAGTGCACAAAAGTGCATGTTAAGAACAGTAAAAGTCCCTCTCCCTCGACAAGATTACAGTAGATCATGGCAGGCATGTCTAACAGATATTATTAGCAGCAGGCAGCAGCATATGGCTCTTCAGAGACTCCGAAAAACACCATGCAAAAGGGTACTCAAAATCCAGTCAGCAGAAAAGTGCTCAAAAGTGCAGTGTTAAGAACAGTAAACGACTCTTCAGTCAGAAAGATTACATAAACCGTCACTCTTGCTCAGTGGCGGAGCGTGACCAAAAGATAAGAGGGGGGCCAACTTCCATACCAAAACACAGTAATGTGCATGAAAAAGGCCGCTAAGTCAGAGAACCAAGCAGACCAAGTGATTAATTACTGTTGTAACTGTACGAGGAGATCAGCACTTAACAACCGATCAGGATTGCTGTCCAGCGGCGTGAGGGTGCGCGCGTATGCGGCTCCAATCGGTGAGAAGCGGCAGAGACCCAGTTTAGCTCTTCAGAGACCCCCAAGGGCACCATACAAAAAGAGGTCCCAAAATCTAGTCAGCAGAAAAGTGCACAAAAGTGCATGTTAAGAACAGTAAAAGTCCCTCTCCCTCGACAAGATTACAGTAGATCATGGCAGGCGTGTCTAACAGATATTATTAGCAGCAGGCAGCAGCATATGGCTCTTCAGAGACTCCGAAAAACACCATGCAAAAGGGTACTCAAAATCCAGTCAGCAGAAAAGTGCTCAAAAGTGCAGTGTTAAGAACAGTAAACGACTCTTCAGTCAGAAAGATTACATAAACCGTCACTCTTGCTCAGTGGCGGAGCGTGACCAAAAGATAAGAGGGGGCCAACTTCCATACCAAAACACAGTAATGTGCATGAAAAAGGCCGCTAAGTCAGAGAACCAAGCAGACCAAGTGATTAATTACGGTTGTAACTGTACGAGGAGATCAGCACTTAACAACCGATCAGGATTGCTGTCCAGCGGCGTGAGGGTGCGCGCGTATGCGGCTCCAATCGGTGAGAAGCGGCAGAGACCCAGTTTAGCTCTTCAGAGACCCCCAAGGGCACCATACAAAAAGAGGTCCCAAAATCTAGTCAGCAGAAAAGTGCACAAAAGTGCATGTTAAGAACAGTAAAAGTCCCTCTCCCTCGACAAGATTACAGTAGATCATGGCAGGCGTGTCTAACAGATATTACTAGCAGCAGGCAGCAGCATATGGCTCTTCAGAGACTCCGAAAAACACCATGCAAAAGGGTACTCAAAATCCAGTCAGCAGAAAAGTGCTCAAAAGTGCAGTGTTAAGAACAGTAAACGACTCTTCAGTCAGAAAGATTACATAAACCG
Source organism: Triticum dicoccoides (assembly GCF_002162155.2). Classification (NCBI taxonomy): domain Eukaryota; kingdom Viridiplantae; phylum Streptophyta; class Magnoliopsida; order Poales; family Poaceae; genus Triticum; species Triticum dicoccoides. The sequence continues at coordinate 708,264,983 of NC_041385.1, read as the reverse complement.
TCACTCTTGCTCAGTGGCGGAGCGTGACCAAAAGATAAGAGGGGGGCCAACTTCCATACCAAAACACAGTAATGTGCATGAAAAAGGCCGCTAAGTCAAAGAACCAAGCAGACCAAGTCATTAATTACTGTTGTAAGTGTACGAGGAGATCAATACTTAACAACCGATCAGGATTGATGTCCAGCGGCGTGAGGGTGCGCGCATATGCGGCTCCAATCGGTGAGAAGTGGCAGAGACCCAGTTTAGCTCTTCAGAGACCCCCAAGGGCACCATACAAAAAGAGGTCCCAAAATCTAGTCAGTAGAAAAGTGCACAAAAGTGCATGTTAAGAACAGTAAAAGTCCCTCTCCCTCGACAAGATTACAGTAGATCATGGCAGGCGTGTCTAACAGATATTACTAGCAGCAGGCAGCAGCATATGGCTCTTCAGAGACTCCGAAAAACACCATGCAAAAGGGTACTCAAAATCCAGTCAGCGGAAAAGTGCTCAAAAGTGCAGTGTTAAGAACAATAAACGACTCTTCAGTCAGAAAGATTACATAAACCGTCACTCTTGCTCAGTGGCGGATCGTGACCAAAAGATAAGAGGGGGCCAACTTCCATACCAAAACACAGTAATGTGCATGAAAAAGGCCGCTAAGTCAGAGAACCATGCAGACCAAGTCATTAATTACTGTTGTAAGTGTACGAGGAGATCAGCACTTAACAACCAATCAGGACTGATGTCCAGCGGCGTGAGGGTGCGCGCGTATGCGGCTCCAATCGGTGAGAAGTGGCAGAGACCCAGTTTAGCTCTTCAGAGACCCCCAAGGGCACCATACAAAAAGAGGTCCCAAAATCTAGTCAGCAAAAAAGTGAACAAAAGTGCATGTTAAGAACAGTAAAAGTCCCTCTCCCTCGACAAGATTACAGTAGATCATGGCAGGCGTGTCTAACAGATATTACTAGCAGCAGGCAGCAGCATATGGCTCTTCAGAGACTCCGAAAACACCATGCAAAAGGGTACTCAAAATCCAGTCAGCAGAAAAGTGCTCAAAAGTGCAGTGTTAAGAACAGTAAACGACTCTTCAGTCAGAAAGATTACATAAACCGTCACTCTTGCAGTCTTGCTGCCACTGGTGCAGCTAAAGCGCCTTGTAAACTACAGCACAGGCCCACCCGACAGCAGCACAGGCCCACCCGACAGCACTACTATATAGCTCTTCAGAGACCCCCAAGGGAGCCTGGGAGTAATACGCACACTAGTGGTGCTACAGACAAACAAGGTAATTAGCCGCAGATAACCCCGACGCTACTCGCCACGTCCTCCTACCTACGACTTTCATGCATGGATATACCAGCCCCCCAGGCTCCAAAAACAGAGCCGCTCGCTGACTGCGTACTGCCACGCCAGCTCGGTCACTGGTAGTGGCAGTAGTACTTTAAACCCTAACCTAATCGTGGCCACGTTGGACGGATCAAGCCGCTCGGTCTGCCGATCCCGGCCTTCCCCGGATAGCAACGCGGCGTGAAGCCAAGACTCGGCCATGATCGACGACGACGAGCGTAGTACCTAGCTAGGATCAGTAAGATGGGGCATGAGGCTGAGCTGTGACAAGGCTGTCGTCCGGGCACTCGCAGGCGGTTGGGCCCCAGGCACGGATGAGGACGAGCCGGCCGACTCGCGGCGGCCACGGGCGGATCCACGTCGAGGCCCATGTGGCGCTTGCTCGTTCCAAGGGCCGTTTCAGCCTCTCGTCGCTCCTCGTCGACGCGCGGCCCCTGGACCGCGCGCGGGCGTCATCACTCGCGTCTGCTGCTACTAACTTTGCGTACAGATCCCTGTGGTACAGAAACTTTACATAACAGGGTTTAGCTTTAATTCCGTTCTTCTTTTTCTTCTGTTTTGGCGTTCTCTCCGTCTGTCTCTAGCGGCCAACAACCTGTTTTTGGCCCTAATCTCGTGTCGGCCACTTAACTGCATCCGTATCATCACTGGATCTGCTGCCGATGATACCGTTTCTTGTGTGTGCGCGTGATCATTCCGTTCGTGTGCTTTGGGACGAGTAATGGTGCGCTATTATAGTCAGTGGCCAGCTAACTGGTGCATGCGCCGAAGCTGATGCTTTCTACCTGAAAGAAAGGGAAAACACTGTGTATATAGAAAAAGAAAGAACACCTCCACCCGCGCAAAAGAAGAAGAAGAGGAAAATAAAGAACATTATATTACATGGTTTTCGGTTGGTGCAGGCGGAAAGGTAAAAGGCTTGGTTTGTTTTTTTGACCTGAAAGGCTTGGTTTGTTTTGTCAATACTTCCATTGCTCTTCAATTTTCTGGAGCAGATATGTCGTGATCCCCCGTCCATTGCATGTACACTAAAATATTTTAGCCTTTCGTGGCAATGTACACCTCGCGTTTAGTGGTTCTCCGCAAATCAATCAAACATTTTTTCACAAGCACAAATCCATCAACATGGTATGAAGGTTCTTTGTAGTAAAAGATACGCAACCAAACCCATGACTATACCTGGCCATGGGAAGCCAGGCCCGGCCGGCCCAACCCAAAAAAGCCCGACCCGGCCCAGCCCGACGCTGCCCCCGGGCCGGGCTCGGGCCTAGATTTTGAGCCCGAAGGCCGGGCCCGGGCCCGTCGTTTTTGCATTTTCCTGAAGGTGGGGCCTGGCCAGGCCGAAGCCCGACATGCTTTTAGGTGTTCGGGCCGGGCACGGGCCCAAAAAACAGGCCTGATGGTCGGGCTGGGCCGGGCCCGGGCGTGGGTTTTTTGTGTCGGGCTTGGCTAGGCCCGGCCCGAAGCCCGGCCCGAGGTATGCCCAGGTATACCCATGACAGAGAGGCAAGCGGAGGGAGAGGGGAACTCAAAATCACTTGCGTCATGTTCGAAAGAAGGGGCACAAAGAACGGAAAATGGAGTAAAATTGTACTTAATCAATAAGGTCTGGGATGTGATGCTTCAGGCGAAATCCCTCTCCCACCCTTGTCGATATTATGGCAAAGCCTTTCGGCGTCCCTTCCCTTCTTGGAGGCATCACGGCGGAGCTTCCATACCCCCGATCCATGGTGTGCCCCAGGGCGAAAGCATCAAATCCTTTTCTGGATAGGATTCCCCCGGGGAGGGGGGGGGGGTGTTGTCTTGGATACATGTATCCGTTGTTGATTGCTTGATATCTCAGTCGGAGCATGGTCGATATGTTGGAGTGTATGGTGGTGGCAGTGAGATGTCAAAGTTCGGCTCCCCTCGACGTCGTCTGAGGTTTTGTTGCCTCACATAGTGCTATGGTTCTCTCTATTTTGATGGTGCTTGTGGTGTGTTCTAGAGGAGATGCATGGTTATATTGGTGGAACAATGCTCCTCGGCATGGTCTACCGCTCTCTTTGTCGTGTCGTGGCTAGGCAGTGCCAAGCCGTTTGACGGTGGTTGTAACTCTCCTAGTTCTTCAAGGCGCACACGGGTCTCAGGGTAGCGGACAACCAATTCACTACGCCTTCTTGTGTCGGATCTCCTTTCGAAAGATATAACAATGCTAGTGTCCGCTCTTCTCGATTCGCCTAGTGATGATGGATGCTAAGTTCTTGGTGATGGCTGCTAGTCGTAGTTCATTTCTGGTTCTTTTTTTTTCATGTTCCTTCTTGTGGATGCCAAGCCCTACATGCTATAGCCGTGGTATCCTGTTCTTTATAGAATATATATGAAAATGGTCCGGGTCAACTTTTGCCCGCCATAGTCTCCGTGGAAAAAAATGATCACCATAATAGGGTTGCCCTTTTTTTGAAAAGGAGGATGACCCCGGCCTCTGCATCAGGACGATGCATAGAATAATTTTATTAATTATTCATCAAGACCTTACAAAGTAATACATCAATAAGTCTGAAACAACCATCTTGGGAAACAACTACCGCTACTCCAGGGGTGCAGATTGTCGGGGCCGTAAACCCAGACCTCGCACCAAAGTCCACACATCTAAAGACAGATGCCCCAAATCAAGCCGAATTGCCGGGTCTGGGTCACACACCGGTCGACCCACTCACAGCGAACACCGCATGCGCACGAGTCGTTGCCATGGTCTTCCACCAATACATCTTAAGAGAAGGTACTAACGCGTTGACTTTGCCAGGCCTGCCGTCGATGCCACCACCAGCGCTAGACGACGCCACTTCCCTGCGCATGTCCATCACCACACATCTGTCGCAGTGACCATGTTGTGCCACGCCGCCGAGACTCCACGTAGTCGACGCGTCACATGAAACGCCATTCTGTCGTTGAAATCGGGCACTAGTCCCTGGAGCCAATGCACAACTTTGAAAATGATGCCACCAAGGAGGGGACGACAAAAGAGCGTCGATGTCATCCGATCGACTCATCTAGAGTTTCCCTCGAAGGTAGCGGATAGAGGTGTGGAGCTTCTCCACTGTGATGCCTTCAAGAAGGGGACGACACAGAAGACCGCCGCAATCGCCGACCTTGGGAACTAGTCGAGAGTAGGGTTTTCACTTGGATTTGCTCGATGTACCTTCTGATGACCCACAAGTGTAGGGGATCTATCGTAGTCCTTTCGATAAGTAAGAGTGTCAAACCCAACGAGGAGCAGAAGGAAATGATAAGCGGTTTTCAGTAAGGTTTTCTCTGCATGCACTGAAATTGTAGGTAATAGGTAGTTTTGTGATAAGATAAATTGTAACGAGTAACAAGCAATGAAAGTAAATAGAGTGCAGCAAGGTGGCCCAATCCTTTATGTAGCAAAGGATAAGCCTGGACAATTTCTTATAATGAGGAAGGAGCTCCCGAGGACACATGGGAATTATCGTCAAGCTAGTTTTCATCACGTTCATATGATTCGCGTTCGGTACTTTGATAATTTGATATGTGGGTGGGCCGGTGCTGGGTTACTGCCCTTACTTGGACAAGCATCCCACTTATGATTAACCCCTATTGCAAGCGTCCGCAACTACAAAAGAAATATTAAGGTAAACTTAACCACAACATTAAACATATGGATCCAAATCAGCCCCTAACGAAGCAACGCATAGACTAGGGTGTACGCTTCTGTCACTCTAGCAACCCACCATCTACTTATTACCTCTCAATGCCTTCCTCTAGGCCCAAATAATGGTGAAGTGTCATGTAGTCGACGTTCACATAACACCACTAGAGAAAAAGACAACATACATCTCATCAAAATATCGAACGAATATCAAATTCACATGACTACTAATAGCAAGACTTCACCCATGTCCTCAGGAACAAACGTAACTACTCACAAAGCATATTCATTTTCATAATAAGAGGAGTAATAATATGCATTAAGGATCTGGACATATGATCTTCTACCAAGTAAACAAATTAGCATCAACTATAAGGAGTAATCAACACTACTAGCAATCCACATGTACCAATTTGTGGTTTTGATATAAGATTGGATACAAGAGATGAACTAGGGCTTTGAGAGGAGATGGTGCTAGTGAAGATGTTGATGGAGATTGACCCCCTCCCGATGAGAGGATCGTTGGTGGTGATGATGGTGATGATTTCCCCCTCCCGGAGGGAAGTGTCCCCGGCAGGACAGCTCTGCCGGAGCTCTAGATTGGTGCCGCCAAGGTTCCGTCTCGTGGCGGCGGAGCTTCATCCCGTAAGCTTGCCCATGATTTTTTTCAGGGTAAAAGCCCTCATATAGCAGAAGATGGACACCGGGGGGCCACCAGGGGGCCCAGGAGATAGGGAGGCGCGCCCGGTAGCGGTGGGCGCGCCCCCACCCTCCTGGCCAGGGTGTGGGCCCCCTGATGTATTTCTTCCGCTCAATAATTCTTATTAATTCCAAAAACTTGTTTCGTGGAGTTTCAGGATTTTTGGAACAGTGCAGAATAGGTTTTCAATATTTGCTTCTTTTCCAGCCAGAATTCCAGCTCCCGGCATTCCCCCTCTTCATGGTAAACCTTGTAAAATAAGGGAGAATAGCCATAAATATTGAGATATAATGTGTAATAACAGCCCATAATGCAATAAATATTGATATAAAAGCATGATGCAAAATGGACGTATCACCTCCATCCCACATCGTGTGTACGGAACCGCCACCGTTCTTCGCCGCCGCGCAGCGAGCAGGCCACTCCGGCCAGATCAGATCTGACCGGAGGACAGACCACGCCTGCAATCGGCCCGTCTTCGAAGGCGCCACCATTGGACGAGGAGTCCTCACCGGGGGGCCGCGACACCGGACCCATGGATCGCGGTTGCTATACCAACGGCGAGTAGCCGAAAAAGGGCCCCGCCGCCACCTTCCCTGGAGCCATTCAGACTTTGCCGGGGGGTGCCTCGGGCGGTGGTGACGCGAGGAAAGTGCGGCGAGGGCGGTGGTAGCGGAGGAGGGATCCGGCGGCGGCACTCAAAGAGTCCTAGGTCCTAATATGGTTGCCCATAGGCTAAATAATGTTAATCGTTTTGATGGTAGCGCTCCCTGTTGGTTGTGCCACGTGTTTATATTTTGTGTTTTGGGTATGTACTAGTGGACAGTAATCCTATTACTATGGAATAAAACCAAAAATCTCCTAGAAAGAATATACTTCCATTTTCTTCATTGAAGAAAAACACAACTTTAAGTTATCATTTTTCGGAGCAAATACGTGGAGATCCTCCGATCCATGTGGGGCGTACAAAAATGCTCTAGCATCTGGACACAATCTATTTCCTTCCGTTAGCAAAGATACACCTGGCGTTTTGTGCTTCTTCACAAAGTAAACAAAAAAAAATTATAGGCACAAACCAATCTGCATCACATAAAGGTTCTTCTATTAATCTATTATTAAAAGATATAAGGAACGATCCCATGGCGGAGAGGCGGTCCGTGGGTACATTGAGCCAAGAACTTGCCGGTTAAAGAAATGGGGGATTTAAGTCCAAGGCTATAAACTATACTTGAAAAATAATAAGTGACTACGGTGCAGAGGCCGATATAATTTCCCCTTGAAATAATGTTCATATGAGGCTCACATGCAATGAGTTCTACGGAAAATTCATTGTTTGGTCAGCACTGACACACCTGGCGTCTACGTGTTCGTCCACAAGCTGATCGACATGGTACAGGCAAACAGAAGAAATCTTCCGATCTTCCGAAAGATCAGCGAACGTGCCCATTACATCCCTGAGAATACAATTTCTCGCGAGGGCAATATTGCAAAGTCGCACGTTTTGCAGGGGTACCATTCCCCGTCGGCTTTCTATATAAGCGTTCGAACGGGCGCAGAGATGAGCCTCCCTCCTCCCAAACCAACACTACACGCACACCGCGACATTTCTCAGATATTTTGCCCCTGCGCTTTTCTTCCTCCTTCCTTCCTTCCCCGCCGCAATTGCTCCTAGTTATCCTTAGCACGACATGCCGGAGGCACCTGCACGGGCAGCAGCCGCCGGCGGCGGCGGCGCCTCCGCCCCCGCCGACGTCGACGTCGTCACCTCCAGCGGCCGCCGCAAGATCGCCGCCCATTCCTCCGTTCTTGTAAGTAACCCTTTCTCCGGCTCCTTTGATTTCCTGCCGCATTACCCCGCCCGCCGGCACGCGGCCTAGGAGGACCCGGTCCATGAATTCCGATGCTAGCGATCAGGATTCAGGAGACGACATGTGTATGCTATTCGGTCGTCTGAAAAATTCAGTTCTGAAGGGGATATTGATTCTTGTTTCTTTGTTGGCGTCATCGCCCAGGCGTCGGCGTCGCCGGTGCTGGAGACCGTCCTGGAGCGCCGGCTGCAGAGGCTCAGGGAGAGCGGCAAGGGCGGCAGGGCCGTCGTCCGGATCCGCGGCGTCACCGACGACGTCGCGGCGGCGTTCGTCCGCCTCCTCTACGCCGGCAGCAGGTACCGTGCGCGCTCCTCTGTTGTTTCCTCCCTGGAATTGGTGCTATTATTTTTCGCACATGCGTTTCTTGCGACCTTGGGTAAGCCAGAGTTTGATGCTCTGGTCAGACCCAGTAATAGTAGTAGCCATTAAGTATTAGCACGAGGGAAAAAAGATCAATAGGAGTAAGCGCTAATATTAAGACACGGGGAGGGGAAAAAGAACATGACACATGCGTGTGTGCCCCACGCTGTCTGTCAAGCTGGGCGATCGGAGCTGCCAGCTCTGAAATAATGGTTTAGTTGCCAGAAAAAGAACTTTCTTTCCATGCCTTGGTTCATAATCATCACGGTCGCAGTAATTGCCAGCTAAATTATGTTCCCATAATTGAATGAATACATGCTGTTTCCTAGTATGTTTTGCTGGCATTTTAGAAGACCAAGTTCATCTGTACGATCGAGAAACCAACCAACAACGAATGCCAATGTGAATTCCCCATCTAGAACTTTGAATTCCAATTCTTCTATACTAGTGTTCCACAATCCTTCGACTACCTCGTCACAGGATAGAAGTGACGACACAGCCACGGCCACACAGAGACACACAGGAGACCCAGAACCACCGGAGCCTCGCCGGTCGCCGCCCCACGCCGAGCCACACATGCCCCCGGCAATTTGCTTGATTGTTGCGATCGACCCTTCCGTCCGCTAGCCCCGCGGGATGTAGTAGATTCTGTGAACCTCCACACGAATAGGCGAATCTTAGAATCTCTGCCCCTGTCGCTAGCTCCAACTTGGCCAACTTGCCAATTCTGCCTCGTCAGAAGATAGATAGACGAGACGACGCACGGATAAACCTTAACCTCGCCGCGCCCAAGCCGGGCCATGCAAAACCCCGGCAACTTGCGCGCGCGATGGCGGAACGAAGGGCGAAAGAAAAACGAGTTTGGTCCTCGTTCTTTCTTTTCCCTGTCTGTTTTGTTTGGTCTTGGTTGGTGGGTGCGCGAGGGGTAGCACCTGCCTAGTTGGAACCTCCATGTCCACCCACATGTGTCGTCGCTGTCGCAGACACCATCATCCTGCGTGCTGGCTGCTAGTGCTGCTACTTGGTACTACTCGCCTTCGGCGAATTGGGAAAACAAAGCAAATTCTCGTGGCCGTGGAACGGCCTCTCTCACCGTCCAATCTTGCACCGAACTGTTCTACTCCACCTAGTTGCTTGTTTCTATATATTTCGATGATGGCGAATGGACATGCGAAAAATCTAATTTGGTGATGGGAATTCTGGACGGCAGGCATGGCGAGGGCGAGGTGGAGGAGGACGTGGAGAAGTACGCAGAGCAGCTGCTGGTGCTGGCGCACGCGTACCGGGTGCCGTGGCTCAAGCTGTGGTGCCAGGAGGCCATCGGGTCGCGGCTCACGCCGGGTACCGTGGTGGACGTGCTGCAGCTGGCCGACCTCTGCGACGCGCCGCAGCTCCACCTCCGCTGCATGCGCCTCCTCGCCAAGGAGTTCCGCGCCGTCGAGCGCACCGAGGCATGGCGCTTCCTCCGCGACAACGACCCCTGGCAGGAGCTCGACGTCCTCCGCCAACTCCACGACGCCGACATGGTACGTACCGAGGCTCTGTCCCGTTGAAATCCTTGCAAATTAGTAGCATTCGATCATGTGGTTCGATCCTTGTGTTGTGGGCTGTGGGACATGTGTGTTGGCACTTGAGGTGTCACTTTGGGCGGTGGCGTGATGATGCATTCCAAAGGCCAGCGAAAGGTCGATGGCCGGCCAACCTCGATGTCTCAGTGCGCCGTGCACTGGGAGACATGGTGAGCATGCCGACCCGGCCTTCCAAACATTGGGTTCCGGAGGTGCTCGGCATGTCGCCTCTGTGCTCATTAAGAAATGACGGGAGGGCCTGGTTTGGCCGGTGCGCTGAGGCCTCGTCATGCAGCACAGGTCGTTTCCGTCGGGGCGTCCACGTCCACCCCAAGGCACGCCGAGTGGAGGAATGGCCGGTGAATGTTCACATCTCCGAAACGGTCGTGCCAAACGTTTTCGTTCCAGCGGTCACGGTTATTGCTTATGACCGCATATCCCTATCAAACTTTTGGTTTGACAAAAGTTAGGAGAAGCGTCAAAGATCCTATTTAAAAAGTTTGAAAAAATGTCGAACACGTTTTTGGTTCGTTATGTCGAGATCAATCTACTCTGGTAGTAATTTTTATGCATGCTCGCGAGTATGATGAACTGACCAAAACTTCATTCTGGCGTGCAGCGGCGGCGAAAGTGGCGTCGGAAGCGCGCGGAGCAGAAGGTGTACATGGAGCTGAGCGACGCCATGGACATCCTGCGGCACATCTGCACGGAGGGCTGCACGGAGGTCGGCCCCGTGGGGCAGGCGCCGGCCAAGTCGCCGTGCCCGTCCTACGCGACGTGCCGGGGCCTGCAGCTCCTCATCCGCCACTTCTCCCGGTGCAAGAGCCGCGCCAGCTGCCCCCGGTGCCAGCGCATGTGGCAGATGCTCCGCCTCCACGCCGCGCTCTGCCGCCTCTCCGTCGGCCACTGCAACACCCCTCTCTGCACGTAAGTTCATTTGACCCCCAACACGCAGCTCTGCTCACTCTCGCATCTAAACAAATTGAACTCATGTCTGACGTTGCAATGGATCTTGTGTGATCATGCAGGCAGTTCAAGCTCAAGGAGCAGAAGAAGGAGGCCGTGTCGGCTTCGGTGGTGGCGAAGGCCGGCGACGGAAGCGACGGCAGGTGGGGGCTTCTTGTGAAGAAGGTGAAGGCTGTCAGCGTCATGTCTTCCCTCGGCAAGAGAAGCCCGCCCTCTCAGTGCTGCTGAGACTCTCAGTGCTGCTGAGCCTGAGCGAATGGAATGTATGTTGCTGAGGATCCCTCTCAGAGCTGATCGAATGTTGTGCAATCGCAGCTAGCATCAGCCTGGGACAGGTAGCTAGATGTAGTGTGCGAGTGTAGTGAAAGCGAGCTATTTTTTGGCCCGTCTTTCCAGTGTATAATCTCTCTATTGAGCAATGTACATTAGTTATATCAATCATAGTGTTATTCTTTTGTGGGGCGAGAGAGGAAACGGGTGGAGATTTGTTGTAAAATATACTGCCTGCACTGTAATACTAGTAGCAAAGTATGAGATTTGTCCACATAGCAACAAACTTTGCAATCCTAGAATAGGGAACAAAATTGCAAGGTATCTATTTTTCTTAAAATATCTTGTTTGTAAATCGGTTATACATTAAGAAACCATCGGATACAACCAAAGCAATATCTATACGGAAAAGCTAAAATTCGGACTGCAGGATTTTAGTAACAGATCCGAATGACTCTCGTCTTCACTCTTTCCCAATTTTCGTCTTCCCTCTTTCCTGTTTTTCTGGCTTCGGGTTTTTATTCTATCGGTAGTAATTTGGGGTCAGAGCCAAAAGGCCCTTCGCGAAGGAAAGTAGTGATTTGTAGAGGTGTCAGAGCTCAAAGCTTAAATTAAGAGATAACATTATTTTTGAGAGACATACTTTTCCTACCAACGAAAACGACTTGGAGCATCCCAACACTTTCCATGCTAGATACCTCATAGGCGGTTCCCAAACAAAAAATAAAATTTATTCATTTTTCCACCGTAACTTTCACTTTCCATGGCTAGCCGTATCCACGGGTGCCCTCCATACCAACATTTTCCAAAGAATTTATTATTTGACAACATAAAGTAATTCATTTATTCATTTCGGGACTGGGCATCCCTAAAACCTTTGCCGTACTCTCGTGCAATAACAAGTGAATAGACGCTCATCGTGAAAATAACACATCTAGCATGGAAAATATTGGCTACCCTTTACCGCCTCGCGAGTAGTAGAGCACACAAAAGAGAAATTTATTTTGAATATTAGAGATGACACATGCAGATTTGCTTAGAACGGCATGAAAATACCACATATAGGTAGGTATAATGGACTCATAAGGCAAAACGGGTTTAAAGAGTTTTGGACGCACAAGTAGTGATTACACTTAGTGCAAAATGAAGGCTAGCAAAAAGTTTGAGAAGTGACCGACCAAAGAGCGAAAAATCTCGTACCCAAGCATTAAGCATAAGTAACACCGAATAATGCACCATAAGTAGGATATAATTTCATTGCATAACTATTGACTTTCGTGCTTGCATGGGGAATCACAAAACTTAACATCAATATTCTTACTAAAGCACAATTACTCATCAACATGACTCACATATCATATCGTCATATCTCAAAAACCATTACTAAGAATCAAGTTTATTTTGTCCAATGATCTTCATGGAAGTTTTTATTATATCCTCCTTGGATATCTATCACTTTGAGACTATTTTCATATGTTGCTTTTGATAAGCTCAAACAAATATAAGTGAAGATCATGAGCATAAATTTTTTTCTTTCTCTCAAAATAATCTAAGTGAAGCAAGAGAGAATTTCTTAAAAATTTACTAACTCCCAAATAAATCTAAGTGAAGCATGAGAGCATTTCTTTAAAATTAATAAAGCACACCGTGCTAAAAAAGATATAAGTGAAGTACTAGACCATAGCTCTAAAAATTTAAGTGAAGCATAAGAGCAAGCATAGCATAATTTTTGGCTCTCTTAAAAGGGTGTGTCCAGCAAGGATTCAACACTTAAAGCACAAAGCAAAACAAGCAAAGACTCCTACGCTCCAAGCAAAACTCATATCATGTGACGAATAAAAATATAGTTTCAAGTAAAATACTGATGGTCATTAAAAGAAAGCGGGGATGCCACTTGGGGGAATCCCCAAGCTTAGTTGCTTTCTACTTCTTTAAATATTATCTTGGGGTGCCTCAGGCATCCCCAAGCTTAGCCTTTTGCTTATCCTTATTCCTTCATCCGTCGTAAGATAACCCAAAACTTGAAAATTTCAATCACACAAAACTCAAACAAAATCTTCGTGAGATCCGTCAGTATAAGAAACTAAACCACCACTATAAATACTGTAGCAAACCTATTCTTATTTTGTTTTTGCATTATATCTAGTGTATTCCAACTCATCAAAGAAAACCATAGAATCATCAAAACAAGCACACAATGCAAAGAAAATATAATCTGTCAAAAACAGAACAATCTGTAGCATTTTGAAAATTTCGAATGCTTCTGTAAATGCAAAAATTATGAAATAAATTGTTGGACGTGAGTAATTTGTCTATTAAGCCTCTTCAAAAAGAATCTACTTAAAAGCACTCTTATGTAAAAAATTACAACGAATCTCGTGAGCGCAAAAGTTTCTGTTTTTCAGCAAGATCAAATAAACATTCACCCAAGTTTTACAAAAGGTCTTGCTTGGCACAAACACTAATTAAAACACAAAAAACACAATTATAACAGTAGAATAATTGTGCTAACACTCAATAACAGAAAGCAAAAAGCAAAAATAAATTTTATTCATTGGGTTGCCTCCCAACAAGCGATATCGTTTTACGCCCATAGCCAGGCATAACGCGTAGGATCTCTAGTCCTTTTTTTTTTGAGGAAAGTGTCATCTTTAGTTATAGACCCATAAGATGCCCTCATGATTGATTCATATGGTGGCCTAATTCTTGTTCTAGGGAAGTGTTCCATTCCCTTCCTTAGTGGAAATTGAAATTTAGTATGGCCTTCTTTCATATTAATCACGACACCAATAGTACGCAAAAACGGTCTACCAAAAATAATTGGACACGATAGATTGCAATCAATATCAAGAACAATTAAATCTATGGGCATAGAATTCCTATTTGCAAGAATAAGAACATCATTAATTTTTCCCATAGGCTTTTTAATAGTAGAATCCGCTAAGTGCAAATTTAAAGAGCATTCTTCAATATCGGTAAGACCAAGCACGTCACATAAAGATTTTGGAATAGTAGAAACACTAGCACCCAAGTCATACAAATCAAAACACTCATAATTTTTAATCTTAACGTTGATAGCAGGTTCCCATTCGTCATGCAATTTTGTAGGAATTGAAACTTCTAATTCCAACTTTTCTTCAAAAGCTTTCATCATAGCATCAACAATATGTTTAGTAAAAGCTTTATTTTGTGCATTAGCATGGGGTGAATTTATCATGGATTGAAACAAAGAAATACAATCAATCAAAGAGCAACTATCATAATTAAAGTCTTTGTAATCCAAAATAGTGGGCACATCACTAGTTAAAGTCTTGACCTCTTCAAACCCACTTTTATGATTTTTTTCAACAAGATTTTCACCCTCCGAATCATAGGGACGCCTTATAACTAAAGTTGACTCTTCTCCAGTCCCTTTTTCATCGATCTTAAATTTACTAAACAAAGAATCAATAGAAGAAACACCAATCACTTTAAGACCTTCATCACTTTTATGATAATAATCACTAGAAAACACTTTTTGGAAAAGTTCTCTTTTAGCTCTAAGAATAGCGGTTCTGTTCTTACTTTCATCCATAGAAAACATAAAGAGCTTTAATTGATTCTTCAACTTTAGGCACAAAATTTTTCATCTTGAGAGTTTCTACATCATGAGAAATTCTATCAACACTTCTAGACAAATCATCAATCTTATTCAACTTTTCTTCTATCAAAGTGTTGAAAGCCTTTTGCGTATTGATAAATTCTTTAATATTGTTCTCAAGATCAGATGTGTTTCTATTATTATTTTAAGTGGGACTACCATAGGAATTACCATAATTATTAGAGGAATTACTAGGAAAAGGCCTAGGATTAAAATTACCTCTATAAGCATTGTTGTTGAAATTATTTCACGAGACAAAATTCACATCTATGGCATCACTATTTTTCTCAATCAAAGTAGACAAAGGCACATCATTAAAATAAACAGGAGCACTTTTATTAGCAACCAACTTCATAAGAGCATCAACATTTTCACTCAAAGAATTTATTTCTTCTACCGAATTGACTTTTTCACTAGTAGGAGCTCTTTCGGTATGCCAATGCGAGTAATTTGCCATAACATTGTCTAGCAATTTAGTAGCTTCACCCAAAGTAATTTCCATAAAAGTACCCCCCGCGGCGGAATCTAAAAGATTATGAGAAACTAAATCCAATCTCGCATAATTTTTTTTGTATGATCAACCAACGATTTAACCCATGAGTTGGGAAATATCTTAGCATCAATTTCATCATTTCCTAAGATTGTGCAACATGATCATGTTCAAATTCCTTGAAATTCATGACCTGGGTTCTAAGGGAAATAATTTTTGCGGGCGGAAAATACTTAGTAATAAAAGCGTCTTTGCACTTATTCCAAGAATCGATACTATTGCGAGGCAAAGAAGAAAACCAAAATTTTGCGCGGTCTCGCAAAGAAAACGGAAATAATTTCAACTTCACAACATCATTGTCCACATCTTTTTTTCTTTTGCATATCGCATAATTCCACGAATGTGTTAAGATGGTACGCGACATCCTCATTAGGAGTACCGGCAAATTGATCTTTCATGACAAGATTCAACAAAGCAGTATTAATATCACAAGACTTCGCACTAGTGGCGGGAGGAGCAATCAGAGTGCTAACAAAATCATTGTTGTTGGTATTTGAGAAATCAGACAACTTGGTGTTCTCTTGAGTCATGATGACTACACAACAATATTGCACTGAAAAACAGATCTGACGAGAAAACGACAAACGAAAAAGAGGGCGAATAAGACGGTAAATTTTTGTGAAGTGGGGGAGGGAAAACGAGAGGCAAATGGAAAATAATGTAAATTGCGAGGAAATGAGATTTGTGATTAGGAACCTGGTTGATGTTGAAGATCCTCCTTGGCAACAGTGCCAGAAATTTCTTTTGATGTCTGCTAGAACTACGTCGGTATTTCCTTAAAGAGGAAGGAATGATGTAGTATAGTGACGGGCCGACGGTAGGTATTTCCCTCAATGATGAGACCAAGGTTATCGAACCAGTAGGAGAACCTCCTCACATCACGTAAACAACACCTGCACACAAATAACAAATACTCGCAACCCGACGTGTTTAAGGGGTTATCAACCCCTTCCGGGTACGACGCCTCAAGTAGGCAAATAATGTGAGGTAAAAAGTGGTAGATAGGATAAATAGATCGCGGAACAAATAAATTGCGGCAAGGTATTTTTGTATTTTTGGTTTAATAGATCTGAAAATAAATGCAAGAGAAAATAGATCGCAAAAGCAAATATGATGAAAAGAGACCCGGGGGCCGTAGGTTTCACTAGTGACTTCTCTCGAGAAAAATAACAAACGGTGGGAAAAAATTACTGTTGGGCAATTGCTAGAACTTCAAATAATCATGACGATATCCAGGCAATGATCATTATATAGGCATCACATCCAAGATTAGTAGACCGACTCCTGCCTGCATCTACTACTATTACTCCACACATCGACCTCTATCTAGCATGCATCTAGTGTATTAAGTTCATGGAAAAATAGTGTAATGCAATAAGAACGATGACATGATATAGTCGGGATCCATTTATCTATTGCAGAGACATAGATCCCATCTTGTTATCCTTAGTAGCAACGATACCTACGTGTCGGTTCCCCTTCTGCCACTGGGATCAAGCACCGTAAGATCAAACCTACTACAAAGCACCTCTTCCCATTGCAAGATAAATAGATCAAGTTGGCCAAACAAAACCCAAATATCAGAGAAGAAATACGAGGCTATAAGCAATCATGCATATAAGAGATCAAAGAAGACTCAAATAACTTTCATGGATAAAAACATAGATCTGATCATAAACTCAAAGTTCATCCGATCCCAACAAACACACCGCCAAAAGACTTGCATCATATGGATCTCCAAGAGACCATTGTATTGATAATCAAGAGAGAGAGGAAGCCATCTAGATACTAACTACAGACCCGTAGGTCTACAAAGAACTACTCACGCATCATAGGAGAGGCACCAATGGAAGTGGTGAACCCCTCTGTTGGGGATATAACTATTGGGTATGACCCCCCAGAAGGGGCCGGGTTATACCAATGGCAGTTCATCAATACAAAGCCCATGAAGATGTTGAAGATGGCGGTTCATGAAGCAGACTAGCTAAGGGCCCAAATCCCAAAGGCGACTTAAGGCCCGTAGGGGTAAACCGCCATATGTGTATGACTTCTATTGTAAGACAAGTATAATTAGTCACCGAGCCGGACACATTGTTTATGATCCGGCCGGGACTCCGTGAGATGCTGGGTGTCAACCTGTGTAGATAAAGGGACGACCCAGTGGTGGTTTAGGGCAAGAAACAAGAGATCGAAAGCTAGGTCAAGCGGATTCACTCCCTGGTAATCGAGATATAACAAATACCACCTCAAACTGGATTAGGCCTTTACCTTCATCGCAAGGGGCCGAACTAGTATAAACTCCTGTGTCCTTTGTCCCGTTTAACCCCTTTAATCTAACCTAGTTGCGATGGCTCCACGACTAAGTACTCACACTAGGACATCTGCCATGACAATTCCATGATAGTTGGCACCCACCATGGGGCCAACGCACGGTGGTTTCGAGTTCTTAAAGGGCAGCTTCGAAGGGATCAAGGGATACGCTATGGGCCGGATGACCAAGAGTCATCCCGGCAAGCTCTACATCGACGATGCAGGCTGGGCCCCGAGGCCGGCTCAATTGAGTATGGGTACCGGGTCCCCTTCGGCGGAATCCACGTTTTCATCGGCAAGATCAGCGAACCGGGCCCTGAGCCGGACATCTGCACTGACATCATCAAGACAACTCAGCGTGCGTGACCCGCCCGAGATCAGCCTGCCATGAAGCGTGCTTTCGTGGGATTCATCCATGGGGTGGAATCTGAGGATAGATCGGTGCCTGGTGGTGAGACGGTTGTCTACTCCGATGGTGAGTCGTCCATTGGTGACATTGATTCGCTGTACCAACTACAAGATGGCCGGCTTGGGAGCTATTCTGATGGTGATAGTATTTCGGACCCCTATGAGCCGCCAAATAGGGTTACGATTTTCATGGCTGGTACACAGCCAGCACAGAATTCTTCGACTACGGGAGCAATGGTCTCCAGGTCAACAACGGCAATGGCAGCCGCTGCATGAGGTCCTGTGTGCTCGCCGGCTCAGGTTTTGACTAATTTACTGGATAATCTGACAACATTGTTAACAGCGGAGGTTAACCCGACAAATCAAGTTCAGCGCAACACGGAAGTTACAAAGTTGCGTGATGAGATAACACAGGCTAAAGAGGAGCTGAATGTAGAGAACGACATGATGGTCACGGAGCGGGCTGCTTTAGATGCTCAGGCACATCGGATTCAGTTAGAGGCCTTTCGACTTATGAAGGATCAAAACGCTTCAAATGAAGTCATGAGGAGGAGGCATCAGTCTCCTCTACCTCCGATTTACGAGGCGAGAAACCTCTTTTGCACACCTGGAGCAGGGACCAGTAACCAACCAGAGATAAACCAGGTTGAAGCACCTGGGGCTGGAGCGCCGGCTCAACCACGCACGATGGAGCCGCCTCATTTGAATACTACTCCACCTCAGTATGTACCGACACCACCGGGTCATTATTCTAATCCTTTGGATAACATGATTGCTGCGGCGACATGGTTGGCGGCTCTGCCAGTTGAGGGCGAATCACCGGCAGCGATGGAAATACGACGAGCCGGGGAGCTGCTCCAGACGCCTGTGGCTCAACAGGCGGCTTATTCATACAGTCGGGACCGTATCCACTCCACGCCATGTATGAGCAAAAGTTATAGCAAGCATATTGATGAACCGGACGTGTCAAGCAGTGGACGAAACTGCAACCCACCTCGTGGGCATGAGCCGGCGCGTGGTGGAGGTAATGCTCAGAATGTTGTGGATCAGGGTAGAGCACGTCGGGAAGCTGAGCTGGCGGCTCAATGTGCGGCTCGTCAGCATTCTCTGGCTCATCCGACAAATTTGGTGGAAACGGGCTTGACCTTCAGAACTTTGGGTGTGCCATGTTTAGTGCCGGCTCTACGTAATGAGCGTTTGCCTAAGAGTTTCAAGGGTCCTCGCAAGGTGCCTAACTACACCGCTGACTTACCCCCTTAAGCTTGAGTTGAGAGTTACGAGATGGCCAAGGAACTCCTGGATGTTTGATTCTGCATGTGCTAAGTATTTCACCATGATGTTGGATGGAATGGTTCGCACTTGGTTGAAAGGGCTACCTGCCAACTCCATTAGTTTGTGGGCCAAACTAAAAGCCCGATTTATTCAGAAATTTAAAGATACGTGCAAGCAGCCGATGTCAATTGTGGATTTGGACACCTGTGTCCAGGAAGAGGGCGAGTGGACAACCCATTGGGTGCGCCGGGTCTCAACTATCCTGCACTCATCGGATCGCATCAATGCCGGTTCAGCAGTATTGATGTTAGAGAAGAATTGCCGTTTTCTGCCCCTTAAACAAAAGCTAGGGCGGCTCAAGAGCCACTGCAACGACATGGGGGAACTGATGGCAGCTCTGGTTAAGTATGCCAACTCTGATGGTACCAAGGACCCCGAGTCTGATGATGAAAAACCGGGAAAGGGAAAGAAGAGTAGCAACACCGAGAGCTAGCATCACAACCCGGTGAATCAGGGAGTCAATGGTAAGCGCAAGGCTGATAACAGTTTGGACTTTGTGGCTAATACCAACACCCAGAATAATGGTGAACATCATAAGGGAAAGCCGCCTCCCCGGTTTGGAGGGTCAAGTTTCAATCTTGAGCAGATGCTGAATCAGCCCTGCCCGAAGCATAGTACACAGGAAAGGCCGTCCGCTCACCTCTGGAAAGATTTCTTCATCATGAAAGAGTACAAAAATTCCGGTCTTTTCCAGAATAATCATGGGCCGGGCAGCGGGTCAGGTTCCGGTTCTCATGGTTTGGGTTATGGTGGTGGCGGTTCTAATTCCGGTTTCCAAGGCCAGGGCAATCAAGACAATCAGGGTGGTTATAATCAACAACCTGGTAAGGGGGCTCAGCAGCAGCAGCAGTCGGGTTATCAGAGTAATCCGAAGTAGTTGAACAGTGGGCAGTATCACATCTTCACCACATGTCTATGCAAGCGGGATCAAAAGCTCCATAAAAGGGTTGTGAACACCGTTGAGCCGGCGATCCCCCATTACTTGAGATGGTCCGAGCAGCCCATTGTGTGGAGTCGAGAGGATCACCCACCCCGGGTTGATAATCCAGGTCATTTGGCTTTGGTGGTGGCGCCTCAGGTTGGAGGATACAAGTTCACTAAGGTACTCATGGATGGAGGTAGCAGCATTAATATCCTTTACTATGATACTTTCCGTCATATGGGATTAACTGATAAAAATCTTAAGCCGTCCAATACTGTTTTCCACGGAGTGGTACCTGGTAAGTCGGTGTATCCTATAGGCAAGATCGAT
Source organism: Triticum dicoccoides (assembly GCF_002162155.2). NCBI lineage: Eukaryota > Viridiplantae > Streptophyta > Magnoliopsida > Poales > Poaceae > Triticum > Triticum dicoccoides. The sequence goes on along the minus strand of NC_041385.1, from coordinate 708,244,780 downwards.
TTGGAAGTAGCCTTTGGGGATGAACATGATTCCAGGGACGAGAGGCTAACCTTTGAAGTGGTCAAGATTAAAAGCTCGTATCATGCTCTGTTTGGACAGCTGGCTTATGCCAAGTTCATGGCATGGCCTTGTTATGTTTATCTGCAGCTCAAGATGCCGGGTTACAAGGGGACCATCACAGTGCATGGAAACCGGAAAATAGCTTTGGAATGTGAAGAAGGTGATGCTGCTTATGCTGAGTCCGTCTGTGCAACAAAGGAATTGAAGTTCTACAAAGACAATGTTGACCCGGCGGATATGACATCTTTGAAGAAGCCAACTACATAGCATGATCTGGTATTGAAGTTTAAGTCGGCTGATGACACTAAGCTAGTTGACTTCGTTCCTGTCAATTCATCCAAGCAGTTCAGTATCAGTGCTAACCTGGATCCAAAATAAGAAAGTGCGCTCATCGAGTTCATCCGTGAGAATCGGGACATCTTTGCATGGAAACCTTCTGATATGCCAGGTGTACCGACGGAACTCGCTGAGCACACTCTTAATATCGATCCAAAGTTTCAGCCGGTCAAGCAATTCCTTGGTCGCTTCAATGAGGAGAGGCGTAAGGCCATTGGTGAAGAAGTGGCCCGGCTCTGTGCAGCTGGGTTCATTGTTGAAGGTTTTCATCCAGAGTGGTTGGCTAACATGGTGCTGGTACTTAAGAAGAATGGCACTTGGCGTATGTGTGTGGAATACACGGACTTAAATAAGGCTTGTCCGGCTGATCCTTTTGCTCTCCCTCATATTGATCAAATCATTGATGCTATGGCGGGTTGTGAGCATTTGAGTTTAAAATGTGAGATTGTCAAAGGATATATTTAATGGATTCGTGCTTCCTTGTATTCATCCACCATTGTAGAGACTTGGAGATGTAGAGATTGCTTAAAATGTGATTGAGTTGGAATCTCATAGAGTTGGGCTTATCCAAGTTCCTACAAGGGTTAGATAGCATGCAAGAGTACAAGAATATCCAAGACATATGATCATCATCATAAGAGAATGGTCAAGGATTAGTCATAGTTAGGCTCATGCCTTGCATGCATCCACATGGAGGTTCTACTCCAAATTTGAGGCATCAATGATGTTCAATTCACCTCTCAACCTGCAAAACACTTTCTCGTCAAGTGATTTAGTGAATATATCCGCCAATTGCTCGTCATTACAAACATGCTTAAGTTTGATATCTCCCTTAGCAACATGATCTCGAATGAAATGATGACGAACTTCAATATGCTTAGTTCGAGAATGTTGCATGGGATTATGAGCAATCTTAATAGCACTCTCATTCTCACAAAGCAATGGAACATGTTTCACATATATCCCATAATCTTTAAGAGTTTGGGTCATCCAAAGTAATTGAGCACAACATGAACCAGTGGCAATGTATTCCGCTTTGGCGGTGGATAAGGATACTGAGTTTTGTTTCTTGGAGGACCAAGACACAAGAGATCTACCAAGAAATCAACCTTGTCGCCAGCATAGTCCGAGTTGGAGTAGCCAACAAGATCAAAAGAAGACCTCTTAGGATACCAAATGCCAAAATTTGATGTATGTATTAAGTATCTCACTATCCTTTTCATAGCCTTAAGATGACACTCTTTGGGGGCTGCTTGATATCGTGCACACATGCACACACTTAGCACGATATCAGGACGGGAGGCACATAGATACAATAATGAACCAATCATAGAGTGGTAAACCTTTTGGTCAACCAGTTCACCATCCTTTGTCAAGTCAAGATGTCCACTAGTAGGCATGGGGGTATTCATACCTTTGCATTCTTGCATGTTGAACTTCTTGAATAAGTCCTTTGTATACTTCGTTTGAGAGATAAAGGTTCCCTCCTTAGTTTGCTTGATTTGCAAACCAAGAAAGAACTTGAGTGCACTCATCATAGACAACTCAAACTTCTCCGACATAAGCTTCCCAAACTTCTAACAAAAATGAGGGTTAGTTGATCCAAATATGATATCATGAACATAAATTTGGCACACAAATAATTCTCCATTAACCCTTTTGGTAAAGAGTGTAGAATCAATTTTACCAAGAAGAAACTTAGTCAAGCATTTATACCAAGCTCTAGGATCTTGCTTAAGACCATAGAGAGCTTTGTGAAGTTTGTAAACATGGTTGGGTTTCTTAGGATTAACAAAGCCGGGAGGTTGTTTAACATAAACTTCCTCCTCAATTTCACCATTAAGAAAAGCACTTTTGATGTCCATTTGAATAAGGTAATGTCATGATGATTGGTATAGGCAAGTAAGATGCGAATGGACTCAAGTCTAGCAACGGGGGCATAAGTCTCACCATAGTCCATACCTTTGACTTGAGTGTAGCCTTGAGCAATGAGATGAGCCTTGTTACGTACAACTTGTCCATCTTCATCTTGCTTGTTCCTAAATACCCATTTGGTTCCAATGACATTGTGCTTCTCATCGGGCTTCTCAACCAACGTCCATACTTGGTTCCTCTCAAAGTTGTGTAGCTCTTCGTGCATGGCATTTATCCAATCCGGATATTCCAATGCTTCTCCAACCTTCATAGGTTCAATGCTAGAAACGAATGAGTAATGTTCAGAAAAGTTAGCCAAACGAGTTTTAGAGCGAGTAATTCTCCCGGTTTGAATGTCATCAAAGATTTGTTCGACGGGATGATCTCTTGAGACTCTTGCTCAAACTTGTGATAGCTTTTGTTTGGGTTGGGGTGGAACATCCTCTTCATTGTCTTGTTCTTCCTCTTGTCTTTCTTCATTGTTGTTGGCATGATCGTTCTCCCGTGGAGGTGGAGAAGGAGGTCGTTGATGATGATATAGCACTAGGGTAGGGTCATAGGCCTAACCTATACGCCCTATCCAAGGGCACTACCCTAGAAGCAAAGACATCCAAGAGACAACAGGGAGTACCAATTGAAGACGTCGAGTGCAATCCACTCGACCAGTCATGTCACTCGGGCACCCCTTCTTCCTGGTATCACTCTACCATACAAGAAACCACTCGACCTACTGAAGACTAGGAGTCACTCAGGACAGCAACGGTCAGGCATTCACTCCGTAGTCTTTAAGATCATTAATAGCATTTTATAGCTGGCGTTATTAGTAACGCCCTATCTTTATGTACATTGAACCCCTGTAACGGAGGTGGGCCGGGTCCTGGCGCAATCTATATAAGCCACCGCCCTCCTCTGGGACAAGGGTTCGCACCCCTGTAACACACACACATACACTCATATTCCAGTCGACCGCCTCAGGGCACCGAGACGTAGGGCTTTTACCTCCTCTGAGTGGGGCCTGAACTCGTAAACTCTTGCATACAATGTCACCATAGCTAGGACCTTGCCTCCTCATACGTACCCCCTATACTTATTTTCAGACTTAGTACCACGATAGTTGGCGCCAACCGTGGGGCAAAGCCTCTTAGCGACTTCCAACGAGGTTACCTTTTCTTTCATCTTCATCAACATGGTTTCCAGCGGCGGTTTGGTCATGGGCCACGAGTTCCGACTCGGCGCACTCACTTTTGTCACCGACGACTTCGCCTGGCTCTAGGAGGCCCCCCTCGACGTCGAGGCTCTCCCGATTCGTGGCTCGTCGCACTTCCGCGCGAGCTCCTGCGGCGTCCTCCTTCGGCAGCCGTCAACCCCATACCAGTCGGTCCTTGCGTCGTCGTCTCACTCTGCTGGATGCCGCCACAAATGATCTGGTCGTTCGCGGCTCTAGCGGCGAGTGAGACACGCGGTGGCTCATCAGGCGTTCACCCCCCAAGTCGCCGTGACCGAGGCCGATGTATTTCCCTGCGGATCAGTCAACCTATTGACTGATTTCGCAGACACCTTTTCCAAGAGCGAGAGTTGTGACCTCGCAGCAGAAGTTCTCATGGTCGACTCCCATCACGGCCCACCTGGTTTTCGTCGCAGCGGCGGCGGCGGTGGCATTGACGGCCCGCCATTCGACCATGAGGAGTATCAACCCCAGCCTCTCAGCTCGCAGTAGAGGGAGGAGCTGCATCGCCGCAACATGGAGGCTCTCCAGACCCCCATCATAGGGGAAACCGCCAAGGCCCGGGCCTTGGAGGCAGTGCGCCTGGCCACTATGGCTGAGCGCACTCGTCTGGAGAATCTCCAAAATTCTCTCGACGAGCATGCTCGTCGACTAATCACCGAGTCCAGTCGACGTCCACAACAATTGTTTCCACCGGAAACTCAGGTATTTCACACACCGATTCAGAATCTTGCAGCTGCTGCGTGTATCGCAGAGTCAATTCAGCCGCCCCGTTCAGAGGCTGCAAGAGGTTTGGAGCAGATCAAGGCACTGCTCCGAGCGACAGGAGACCAGAACTCCACCGTATCCGAGTCGCGGAACAGAATCCATAGGAGATCAGTAAGAGCAGACACCGTTGAGTCGGCGCACGGTCCTAGGTCGCCTTTGCGGCGTGGGGATCGTGATCACCGCCAGGATCGGCACATGGGAAGAGCTCATGGAGAATATGATCGTGAGTACGCCCGCGACAACCACCGTCGAGCGCCTTCACCCCTTCCGAGGGACGGGGCATACGCGCCCCGACGGTATGAAGACAGGCGTCTGTGTGGAAATGACCACAGAGTTCCAGTCGACCCCAGAGAGCCCGGTTTCGATGCAAGGTCCATCCTTGTGCAGGGTTTGGTCGACCGGAACAGAGCATACAGAGAAGGGATGGATAGAGACAGGCCCAGTGGAAGCAGGGTCCACGTTTCCAGCCCAGAGTGTTTTGGAAGAGCCATTAGAGCTGCTAATATCCCACATAACTTCAAATTGGCGACTGGCGTCAGTAAGTTCACAGGAGAGTCGAAGTCCGACACTTGGCTTGAAGACTACCGAGTGGCTGTGCACATTGGTGGCAGCAGTGATGAGATAGCCATGAAGCACCTCCCTCTGATGCTAGAAGGTTCTACCAGGGCTTGGCTGAATCAGTTGGCCCCTGGGAGCATCTTGAATTGGGATGAGTTAGCCCGAGTGTTTACCAGAACATTTGAGGTCACCTGCAAGAGACCTACTGGTCTACCGGAGTTGCAGCATTGCATGCAGAAACTGAATGAAACCTTGAGAGACTATATCCAGAGATGGATCACTCTGCACCACACAGTGGAGAATGTGTCAGATCACCAAGCAGTCTGTGCCTTTAAGGAAGGCATTCTACAGAGAGCTCAACCTGAAGTTCGGTCGGACCGGAGGTATGTCCTTGACTTGGATGATGGAGATTGCCACCAAGTATGCTAACGGCGAAGAGGAGGATTGACTCGAGAGCGGTAAGCACAAAACAGTCGCCCAGGACACCGGAGGAGGAAATTCCAGTCGGAAGTAGAAGCGGAAGGCTGAGGTAGCAGGTCTTGTCGAGGCAGCAGTGTTGAATCAAGGAAAGTTCAAAGGGAAGCCCAAAGGGCCTTGGATCCCTAAGAAAGTGAAGGACCAAGAAGGAAACATTGTGATGGATTTGCCGTGTCATATTCACACCAAGAAGGATGAGGAGGGGAACTTGATTCTCCCGAAGCATATGACTCGACAATGTCGTCTCCTAATCCAGAGCTTCTGAGAGATCAAACCCAATGAAAAGGACAAAGAGTCCAATAAGGAGGAAGAAGATAAGGATGATGATGGTGGTTACCCCAATGTCAATGCCACCTTGGTGATTTTTGCTAATCTCAAGAGCAAAAGTCGACTGAAGGTCATTAACAGAGAGGTTAACATGGTTGCTCCGGCAGCACCAAAGTATTTGAAGTGGTCAAAAACCCCCATTACATTCGAGCAGTCCGACCACACGCCATGCATAGCTACCCCTAGGCGGCAAGCGCTGGTGATCGATTCAGTCGTGGGAGGCACCCGACTGACCAAGGTTCTGATGGATGGTGGCAGTGGTCTGAATATCCTGTATGCTGAGGCCCTCAAAGGAATGGGCATTCTGATGTCCAAACTCAGCGAGAGCAACATGCGATTCCACAAAGTCATTCCAGGAAAGAAAGACAACTCGCTCGGCCAGATCACTTTGGACGTGGTTTTCAACGATGAGAAGAATTTCCGCAAGGAAAAGTTGACATTTGAGGTTGTGGATTTCCAGAGTGCCTATCATGCCATTCTGGGCAGAGCCGCTTATGCTAGCTTTATGGCTCGTCCATGTTATGTGTACCTCAAGATGAAGATGTCTGGCCCCAGAGGCGTGATAACGGTTTCTGGTAAGCCTCAAAGAGCAGAAGACTGTCTTCGGGACGGTGGAAAGATAGCAGATGAGCAGATGGCAGCAGTAGAGTTTCAAGAGTACCAGAAAACTGCAGATCCGAGTGATTTGCTGCGTGCTAAGAGGCCTGCCTCGGAGTGCGCATTTCAGTCGGCCGGCGAGACCAAGCCAGTCCATGTTCACCCGACCGACCCCAATGCTGCTCCGACCCATATCTCAACGACACTCGACAACAAATAGGAAGAAGCGCTCATCCAGTTCCTCCGTGAGAACTGGGAAAAATTTTCATGGAAGCCATCTGACATGCCAGGTGTACCCAGGGAACTGGCTGAGCACCGTTTGCGAGTCGACCCAAAAGCAAAACCCGTTAAGGAGCATCTCCATCGGTCCTCCACGGAGAAGAGAAAGGCTATTGGCGAGGAGGTGGCTTGGCTCCTGGCCGCTGAGTTCATCCGCGGAATATAACTCCGAGTGGCTCGCCAATGTTGTTATGGTTCCCAAGAAAGATAAGTCATTCTGAATGTGTATTGACTTCAAGCACATCAATCGAGCCTGCCCAAAAGATCATTTCCCTCTGCCCCACATCGACCAAATAGTTGACTCGACTACGGGATGTGAGCGACTGTCCTTCCTGGATGCTTATTCCGGGCACCATCAGATCCGACTGGATGGACCCGATGAGATAAAGATGGTTTTCATCACCCCGTTCGGGTGTTTTTTTCTATGTTACTATGACCTTTGGCCCCAGAATGCTGGTGCCACATTCATGCGCATGATTTAGAAGTGCCTACTCACTCAAATCAGTCGGAATGTGGAAGCATACATGGACGACATAGTGGTTAAGTCACGCAAAGGTTCTGACCTGCTGACAGACCTTGCTGAAACCTTTGACAACTTAATAAGGTATGACATCGAGCTCAATCTATCAAAATGCACATTTAGAGTCCCCGGCGGAAAGTTTCTCGTTTTTCTCATTTCCGAACAAGGAATCGACGCGGATCCAGAGAAGATTGGCACAATCCTCCGGATGAAACACCCAGTGCGCGTACATTGAGAAGCTTACTGGTTGTTTTTCTGCATTGAGCCGATTCATCTCATGCCTCGCTGAAAAGGCATTGGTTCTTTACCGACTGATGAAGAAGTCTGACAAGTTCGAGTGGAATGACAAAGCTGAAGCAGCATTTGAAGAGCTCAAAGCCCTGCTTTCCACCCAGCCGGTGCTTGCTGCTCTAGTCAGCAAGGAGCCTTTACTGCTTTACATTGCAGCCACAGGCCAAGTTGTTAGCACAGTGCTCACAATCGAGCGGGAAAAAGAAGGCAAGGCCTTCAAAATTCAGCGTGCCGTGTATTACATTTCAGAAGTCTTAACCCCGTCCAAGCAAAGATAACCTCATTATTAGAAGCTTGTTTATGGGATTTACCTAACCATGAAGAAGGTTCCACACTATTTCTCTGATCACTCAGTTTCAGTCGTCAGCAATGCTCCATTGTTAGAGATTCTAAATAATAGAGATGCAACTGGTCGAGTGGAAAAGTGCATGATTGAACTTCTTCCTTTAGATATCAATTTTGAGGCAAAGAAGGACATCAAGTCTCAAGCAATTGCAGATTTCCTCGTAGAGTGGAGAGAACAACAGCAGACGACTCAAATTCAGTCGAAACATTGGACCATATTCTTTGATGGATCCAAGATGTTAAATGGCTCTGGTGCAGGAGTGGTCTTAGTGTCCCCACGAGGAGACACACTCAGTTATGTCCTCCAGATTCACTTTGATTCTTTGAACAATGAAGCTGAATATGAGGGACTACTATATGGGTTGTGTCGGGGATATACCCCGCGGTGTAACCCGGCTGGAATTATAACCCGGCCGGACTTGGTGACTCACTAATGACCCGCCCTGACTGGGTGACACACTAAGTGACCCGCTCGATCCTGGCGACTTATGGGTGACCTGGCAAGCGGATCAGAGGAGCGACAAGACCCGGGGGCCTATGAGGCTCAAGGCCCAGAAGGCCGGCTTACGTTATGATAGGCCGGCTTAAGAGGAAAGGCGTGAGGAGTATCTCCCTTACAAGGAATCAATACCTGAACTTGAATCCGGCTTGTAGTACAAGATAGGCTAGTCCTACTAGGACTCCACATGTAACCCGCCCCTCTAACTTATATAAGGAGGGGCAGGGCTCCCCAAAGAGGGACAAGCAACAAGAAACAATATCTAGGGCTAGACACAAAGGGGGAGCCGGCTTACGGCGACTCTTCTCATGAGCATAATGAGACCTAGCCACAAACATCATGTAGGGTTGTTACCGGATGATGTTTCCCGGGCCCGGAAGCTGTCTAAATCCTTGTCTTGCGTGTTGCGTCTCTCGTCCCGATCAACCCCTCTCAAGCTACCACATAGATGCGTTGGCCTCGCGACTAAGTCCTGACACTAAGGACATCTGACGTGTTAATTCCACGATAGTTGGCGCCCACCGTGGGGCTTGCGCACGGTGGTGTTGAGTTCTTGAAGGGATCTTTCTCAGGGACAGAGAAATTCGCAATTTTTTACGATGAAGAAAAGTCGTTTTGAAAAGATTTACATCAGAAGTCAGGGTTGCATGGCGGCACTGCGTGTGCGTGCGATCTAACGATCTGAAGCCGTATCAATTTTTGGGGCACTTTCCTGAGGCGAAGGAGTTTTTCCACCACAGATCATATTCGTACCTACGGCTTGTGGTCTAATCGGAGGCAGTAATACCAATCCATCAAGACCTGCCATTTAGTCAAAAACGGCGTGTTCAATATGTAAGACCCAGAGGAAATTAGGGTCGCATTAGTTCAATTGCCATAACTCGCCGAGATCAAGAGGAGATCTTTTCCGCCGAAGCCAAACACGGCAATCGACCGAAGCTGTTAGCGGTTTCCATTACAGGATCGGTGGACGTGTTCGATTGTTACTGTGTATCCAGGAAATGATCCAATCGGCCAGGTTGTTGCTGCTCAGAGTAGAGAATCCCAAGCTACGAGTCTCGAGGGATCAATGGTTGCTCGTACTAGTACTTTGAGCGTGGGGGCCAAATCAATGCTAAAGTACTCCCAATAGTACGTAATGAAGATTAATAATGTTGAGTATTGTTGAATCGGTTTTCCAATTGACTGGTTAGTCAAGCGATTTTGCTTAGGCGACCCGGACACGGATGGTCCCCGGGCTTGGGCTCCTCCTGCGACCGGTCTCGTTGACCCACTGTGCCTCTCTTGTCGTGGGTTCGCGATTCCTAACCGCTGGCACCGCAGCAAGCCGTCGTATCGCGGTCTTATTTCTGCTGTGAGCCACCGTGTCGCGGTGCTGTCGGAGCACCTCTACCCTTTGCTGCTGCTTTGAGACAATCAAGGGCAATCATTAATCAGAAAAATAGGAAAAGACAAAAGCAACCCACGTGGGTGGTAATGCTACATGGAGATAGACGTACGCCTCGGTGTATGTGCGGCTAATTTTTCATCCAGCATTATCCGCTGTCCGTATTCATCCGGAAAAAAATATTAGGTGTTATTTTTCTCATGTATTTTATAAGTACATATTAATTCATCCGACAAAGATTACTCTGGCCTGTAATATTTTTATGCGGGAAGGCTATTAAAGAAGATGGTGGTATTATACTACGGAGGCATGTTTGGCTGTGCCGCGCAGCTTCACGGACACACGTATCGCTGTCCGTTTTACATCAACGCACCGGCCAACTTGCCGGTTCGCGTCACCGTACAACGTCACGGACGACTCACCATCCACCCTCGCCGCTGGTTCACGCGTCTGCACTGGTTTATAACGCGGAGGACAACTGGCTCGTTTGTGCCGGCTTACAAGGCCGCGTCCGATTCATCACTCCGAAGCCGCTTCTGATGCTGCGATGGTTGTACTATCTGCCCAAACATCAGGTGGTATTCATCTAAATTTCTGTATTAAACACTTATCTTTTTTATCAAAAACAATTACTTTGTCCTGTAATATTTTTACACAGGGCAATTTTTATGCCATTCGCGGACATGCGTATCGCGGTCCGGGTTACATCAACGTGCCGGCCGACTCGCCCGTCTGCACCACCTTACAACACCACAGACGATTCGCCCGTCTGCCCTGGCTACCGGTTCATGCGTCCGCACCGGTTTACAACGCGGAGGATAACTTGCTTGTTCGCACCGGTTTACAACACCGCGGCCGGTTCAACTGTCTGCTCGCATGGCCGACTTGCCCATGATGGATTTTCAGCTTCACTGTGGTGATCATCAACTCCATGGTGGATAACTACTGGCCTGACGCATCAGGTGATATCCATCCAAGTTTGTTGGTATTATCACATGTTGTTTTTGTCAAAGAACAAGTTTATCTTTGCCTTGGTCTGCAATATTGTTTATGCAGGGCAAATTATTTATGATAATAATTGATATTATACCGCGGAGGTGGAGACACGCCAACATCTTTTGGCGCAGGTGGTCGGCGTTACTCAACGGACTCCTGCACCGGCTTACAACGCCATGTCCATCTCTCTCGTCCGCACCGGCTTACAATGCCATGCCCGTCTCTCTCGATCGTGCCAGCTTACAACGCCGTGGCTGTCTCTCGCGACTGCACCGGTTTACAATGCCCTGGCCGTCTTTTATGACCACGCCGGTTTAAAACAAGGAGGACAACTTGCTCGTCCGCACCGGCTTACAACACCGCGGCCAACTCATCTGTCCGCTCCCGTGGCCGACTCACCCGTCATTGATTTCAACTTTACCGCAATGATCATCAACTCTGCGACGGATTAATTCCGGCTCAACACATCAGGTGAAATTCATCCAGTATGTTTTATATTATATATTGCTTTGTTTAAAGGAGCAATTACTCTGGCTTGCAAGTTCTCCAGTGCAGGACAAGTTATGTCACTGAGATGTTGAATGACTCATACTGGTTTATATCATGGTCAAATATGGAGAGTCTCAAGCCAACTCCTCGAGTAGTCTTAAAACTCGGGGGCTACAGTGCCATGACTCGGGAACTCCGGGTCATGGGAGGGGATGATAACCCGGTTCCGGAGGACACTACCATACTAATGAAAATTCTGGTTTAAAATCCGGTTCAAGGGACATCTCTCTCCCACAAAGCTTTGAAGCTCTCAAAACCGTTTCAACATCCGGATCAAGGTAAATTTGTCCTTTACAAAGCTTTGAGGATCTCAATATCCGGTTTAAGAAATTCCAGTTCAAAACATGGGTATCCTGCTTTACGGCTTATCTTATTATGGTCACTTGGGGGCTTCCTGCTCATCGTGCATAGCCATCAGTACCCTCTTGATCGGCACAATGCCAAAATTTATACGGTCATTTGGGGGCTTCTTGTTCAAACATAGGTCGTATTCGAACCAAAGAGAACATAGCTGTCGATACCCTTTTGATTAGCAAACTGCTGAACCTACTTGGGGGCTTGTTGATCGTATCCGTATGATAGCTCAACCCCTTTGGGAATCAACGTGGATCGTATTCGAATCAGCATCATTAAACAACTCTTATGGTCACTTGGGGGCTTCCTGGTCAAACATAGGTTGTATTCGAACCAAAGAGAACATAGTTGTCGATACCCACTTGATCGGCATCGCCATGCCACTGGGGGCTATATGATCGTATTCGAATCTTAGCTTAACCCCTTTGGAACGGTTTACTATCGTATCCAAATCAGAAGCCTCAAAAAGTTTTATTCTATCTCTGGTAAAGTTTATTGTAGCCACAATTACTTAACTTGAGACCTTTTGGGGATTATATCTCAAAGGTATATAAGTGTTTTATGATTAACCGGCTTGACTTTTGACTATAAGTCGCCAGCTTATGACAACCATCATTTATATGGAAGCATTGGCTTCTAAGGACTAGGTTATCACCCTTATCACACAGGTCATATAACCCGGCAGTACAAATTCAATATTACAGTGGTCATTTGGGGGTTTTCCTGTTCAAACATACGTCATATTCGAACCAAAGAGAACATAGCTGTCGATACCCACTTTGATCAACACAGGATGGGCTATATGATCATATTCGAATCTTAGCTTAACCCCTTTGGGACAGTTTACTGATCGTATTCGAATCAAAAGCCTCAAAATTTTTATCTGCTTTTATACAATCGCAAGTATTTGAGTTGTCACAAATATCATATGTGCCGGCTCTTACAGAGTTGAGTTATCAACTTCACTGTCCGAGTCACATAAACCGGCGGTATCATTCAAAGGATCATAGGGATCTTGTGATCTACTTGTGTGCAGGATAAGACTATATTTGGGTGGTTACCCGCCCTGGCTTTTGATATTAAGTCGCTAGGGCATATGTTATTTAAACTTTATGCAGGATCTACAGAGCTATGGCTTACATAAATGATCAAGTTCAAGCCCATCATCAAAGATTGAAATTGATGTATCAAAAGGGTTATTAATTCTTGATTTTCTCAAAGGCTATACGCCACCGGGTTACAATGAATGCGCATCGGCCAAAAGCTGCCAGGTATTTAAACTTCGGATTTACTTGTCAACCGATGAGGTATTCAAATCTTTAATAGCCAAAACTGGCTGGATTTTCATGATGATATTGAATGATTGAGGTTTTCATACCGGATTATATTGTTCAAATCTTAAATAGCCAACATGGCTGGATTTCTATTGTGATTATCAATAACCAATGCTATGATTGAGGTTTTCAAAGTCGCTTCAACGCAATGAAAGGAATAGTCCGGAGTCGCTGCAGGCTTACGACCCGGCACTTGAGGGCTACATTATTCAAATCGAGATTACATCGAATATACAAGTCCCATGTCACTGCCAGCATGCACCATGGCACTTGGGGGCTAATGCAAAGTTAATTTTTGCTCAACTTATTAAAGACTCGACTCATCACATTTTAAATGAGCCGGCCCTTGGGGCTACCAATTGCTCCTATCAACAATTCAAGGTACACAAATTTTCATCTATTATTGAAGAGATCCACTGCTCAGTTGGTAAAGCACAAAGCTCTCAACCTTGTGGACGTGGGTTCACGCCCCATGATGGGGGTTACATTATATGATGTTCTTTTCAAAGAAGTATATATAAAGTACCAGCTCAATATTATCTTACTGAGCCGGCCCTTGGGGGCTACACATGGCTGTTCAAATCTACATGATCATATTTATAAAGTCCCTGCTCATTATTGCACAATGACCCGACCCTTGGGGGCTACACTGGTTGAAGTTTTTATGAGCATAAGGCAATTTCAAGTCCCAGGTTGCTGCAAGCATGACAACCCGACACTTGGGGGCTACAGGTAATATGGATATAAGGGAGAAATATCTTCCAATATTCAGTTTTGAGCAAACCAGATTGACCAGGCATCACCAATCATTATGACCCGGTGTTTGCAACAATCATAACCCGACATCATCTATAATCATGAACCGGCATTGGCAACAATCATGAACCGGCGTTGGAAACAATCATGACCAGGAATTATCAGTTTTTATAACCCAGAGATTTTGGAAATTATAACTCGGCAAGATCTATACCTTTAGGCCGGTTGAAATCAGATGAGTATTTCAAGACCTATAATTTTAAGCCGGTGCTTTGGAAGCCGACTCAGATGGATTATTTGTTTACAATATTTCTTCTACAAGCAAATTGATTGTGAAGCTTGTCTATTGACCTGGATTTTCTAGAAGAAGGAAATGACAAGGACTTAAGGATGTTCAGGTGCCGGTTTACAAGAATTCTTAACCCGGAGCACAACCTGTCAAATTTGTTCTTGTGTCTATTTTGCAGCATAAGTTTACCATGGATAAATCCAAGCTAAACTTGGGGGCTAATGTCGGGGATATACCCCGCAGTGTAACCCGGCTGGAAGTATAACCCGACCGGACTTGGCGACTCACTAATGACCCGCCCTGACTGGACGACACACTAAGTGACCCGCTCGATCCTGGCGACTTATGGGTGACCTAGCAAGCGGATCAGAGGAGCGACAAGACCCGGGGGGCCTTGGAGGCTCAAGGCCCAGAAGGCCGGCTTACGTTATGATAGGCCGGCTTAAGAGGAAAGGCATGAGGAGTATCTCCCTATCAAGGAATCAAGACCGGGACTTGAATCCGGCTTGTAGTACAAGATAGGCTAGTCCTACTAGGACTCCACATGTAACCCGCCCCTCTAACTTATATAAGGAGGGGCAGGGCTCCCCAAAGAGGGACAAGCAACAAGAAACAATATCTAGGGCTAGACACAAAGGGGGAGCCGGCTTACGAGACTCTTCTCATGAGCATAATGAGACCTAGCCACAAACAACATGTAGGGTTGTTACTGGATGATGTTTCCCGGGACCCGAAGCTGTCTAAATCCTTGTCTTGTGTGTTGCATCTCTCGTCCCGATCAACCCCTCTCAAGCTACCACATAGATGCGTTGGCCTCGTGACTAAGTCCTGACACTAAGGACATCTGACGTGTTAATTCCACGACAGGTTGCGTATGGCCATTTCACTCGGCATCCGGCGCTTGATGGTCTATGGCAACTCAGACTTAGTGGTTAATCAAGTAATGAAGGAATGGGACGTTAGGAGTCCCACAATGACCTGTTATTGCAATGCAGTGAGAAAGCTAGAGAAGAAGTTTGAGGGGTTAGAGCTCCACCACATACCACGAATCAAGAATCAAGCTGCCAATGATCTGGCGAAGATAGGTTCCACTCTGAAGCCTATCCCCAGCAACGTGTTCTTGGAGCATATCCATACCCCGTCAGTGCAAGAAGATCCCTTCAAGGAAGAACCCCCGAAACCAATAAGTTCAACCGACCCGACTGTGATCGAGGTTCCAGCCATGGTCGACTTGATCATGCGCAATCACACCCGACTGGACAGTACCATACATCGCATACATTATGAGGAAGGAACTCCTAGAGGATGAAGATGAAGCTCGCCAGATAGTCCGCCGATCCAAAGCCTTCACAACGATAAAAGGACAACTTTTTAGAGAAAGTGTCACAGGAGTGGCTCAGCGCTGCATCACCCCAGAAGATGGTCGAATGATCCTAAATGATATCCACTCGGGGACCTGTGGTCACCATGCATCCTCTCGGACCATCGTGGCCAAAGCATACCGAGCAGGATTCTATTGGCCTCGAACAAATGAGATGGCAAAAGATATAGTTGACAAGTGGACAGGTTGCCAGTTCTACTCCAACATGTCCCACAAGCCTACGTCTGCCTGGAAGACTATTTCACTTGTCTGGCCGTTTGCAGTCTGGGGATTGGATATGGTTGGACCCTTCAAGACCGGTGCGAGTGGTTTCACCAATTTTCTTGTAGTAGTCGACAAGTTCACCAAGTGGATCGAAGCCAAGCCCATCAAAAACCTCGGTGCAAGCACTGCCTTCAGTTTCATCAAGGAGTTAATATTCAGATATGGAGTACCTCCCGACATTATCACAGATAACGGCTCCAACTTTGATTCTGATGATTTCAAGGCGTTCTGCGCATCCTAAGGCACTCGGGTCAACTATGTGTCCGTCGCACACACGTAGTCGAATGGACAAGCAGAAAGGGCGAATGGTTTGATCCTTCAAGGGTTAAAACCCTGACTAATGCGCGACCTTAAGCACGCTGTTGGAGCTTGGGTGACTGAATTACCGTCCGTCCTATGGGGGCTGAGAACAATGCCAAACCGGTCGACTAACTGAACCCCTTTCTTTCTGGTGGCGCTGAGGCTGTGGTCCCAAGTGACTTGCTGCACAATGCCCCCCAAGTGGAACTGTTCTCAGAAGCTGAAGCTGAGCAGACACGCGAAGATGCAGTTGATCTCCTGGAGGAAGAGCGCGAGATGGCTTTGGTTCTATCAACCATCTATCAGCAAGATCTGCGTCGATTCCATGCTCACAATGTCAGAGGTCGAGCATTTCAGGAAGGAGACCTTGTGCTCCGAGTGGATCAGAAACGACCTCACAAGCTCGCTCCGGCCTGGGAAGGTCCCTTCATCATCACCAAGGTGCTTCACAATGGAGCGTACCACATCTACAATGTAGCCAAGAACATGGACGAGCCACATGCATGGAACACAGAGCTGCTTCGTCTTTTCTACACGTAGAATCACTCGACCTGACGAGTTGTAATAAAAGTACTTCTGTTTGCTTTCCAAAGACAAGATTTTTACAGTATCTTAACGACTGGTTCCCCATAATCACTTGTGTCCAAACCCCCCAGTGGGTGGCTTAGCTGCGAACCTGATTTGCCTAAATGAAAAACATTCTGAGTGGAGAGCAATCCTCCCACTCAGAGGCTTAGCCGCGACCCTGAAATCGCCTAAGTTAAAAAACATTCCGAGTGGAGAGCAATCCTCCCACTCGGAAGCTTAGCTGCGACCCCGTACTCGCCTAAGTTAAAAACATTCTGAGTGGAGAGCAATCCTCCCACTCAGGGACTTAGCTACGACCCTGTACTCGCCTAAGTTAAAAATATTCCGAGTGGAGGGCAATCCTCCCACTCGGAAGCTTAGCTGCGACCCCATACTCGCCTAAGTTAAAAACATTCCGAGTGGAGAGCAATCCTCCCACTCGGGGGCTTAGCTGCGATCCTGTACTCGCCTAAGTTAAAAACATTCCGAGTGGAGAGCAATCCTCCCAGTCGGGGGCTTAGCTGCGACCCCGTACTCGCCTAAGTCACAAAAATCCTTTGAGATATGCCACAAATACAACAAACGCTCCATCCCGATCCGCAAGGATGGCGAGGTGTCGACTGAACACCACGTCTGAGCTGCGTCACAAGTACAATGTACGTTCCATCCCGATCCGCAAGGACAACAAGGTGTCGACTGAACACCACGTCTGAGCTGCGTCACAAGTACAATGTACGTTCCATCCCGATCCGCAAGGACGACAAGGTGTCGACTGTACACATCGTCAGATCCACTCGACGAAAGGTGAAAATATTGAGTTTACTCGGAGTCGAAAGACATTCAGAAACAATAAAAGAAAAAACCATGATATTCAAGGAAAACCAAGTTCAGATAAATCCTGCAAAAGTTCAGAACTGCGATGGGTAGAAGTACTCAGGCATCAAGCCTGAAAGAGTTTAACGGTTACATAACCACTTGGCATTCTGAGGCAAATAGAGGTGGGACAAAATGTTTTCATTCACTCACCAGGAAAAGGACTTGCTGGATCACAGAAACTGTCAAGGTCAATGCTGTCTGCGATGCGAGTGGAGGCATCAAGGAAGGTGTCCATAAAGGACTAGAAAGTGAGCTTTTTGGTGTTGGCAACCTTGAGGGCCGCTAGCTTGTCTTCTTTGACATCCTTGCAGTGCACTCGGACCAGTGACAGGGCAACATCAGCCCCACAGCGAGCAGATGACTTCTTCCATTCCTGCACTCGACCAGGGATTTGATTCAGTCGAGTCATCAGAGACTCGAGAACCTATGAGAGTTCTGCCTAAGGCCAGAGTTCAACATCAATCCGTGTCATTGCAGCCTTCAGTCGAGCAAGATAATCCACAGCACCGTCCAAGCAAGATTCCAACCGCAGCACATTCATTGCAACATAATCCTTGACCGGAGAGTTGATGGGGTCAAGACCCGTCTCGACTCGCTAGGTTTCCGCTTCGAAGTCTTGGCAAAGTTCTGCACAGTTGGAAAAGTAGTGACTCGACAGTTTAACAAGACATGTGAACCGACATTAACAAATCAGTCGAGAAGGAGGAAATACCTTCAAGCTTCAAGACCAACTTTGCAGCAAGCTGCCCCAGATAAGACTCTAATTCACCCTTCTTGGCCTTGAGACTCCCAACTTCGTCGATCAAGCTTTCCTTGTCTTTCTTCAGTCGCACAACCTCTTGGTTGGCTTCAGAAATGACGGTCTTAAATTTGGAGGTCTCCTCTTCCAACTTGCTGACCGAGGCCAACTTCTTGTCCGCAAGTGCTATTTTCTCTCGCGCCTCCTTCGTCTGGGCCGCAGCAAGATCTTGATACTTCTTCTCCAGAGCCTGCTTCATTTTCTCTAAAGAAATAACATTCTTCAAACGAGCTTGAAGTTGACGGTTTTCACTACGCACATCTGTTCGAGTGGAACCACTCGGTTCAAAGAGACTGAAAAAAGAGAGAGATAATCTTAAGGCGGACGGTTGACGAGTGGTTACCTCCCATGATAGCTACTTCATCCTGTGCCTTCTTGAGGTTATTCTTGGATAGTTCCAGATCAAGGCACAGGCTGATCTGCTTCTTATTCAGCTCAGGAAGTTGAGCTCCAAGATCACAAGACTTCTGTAGTCAGCAAATAAGATATGTCAGTCGACAGAAGAAAATGTCAATCACAGCGAAAGTTGCTCCAAGACTACCACTGAATCAAACATTCAGCAGTGGTCTCAGGGACTACACCTAGTGGGTGCACTTGGTGTGCCCCCACTGGTCTGGTTTTACACTCGGCATGGTTTGCCCAACATGAGTAAAAAAAAGACAAAAAGAGAGATTCTCAGACCCCAGCCGACTACCAGCAGTTGACTACGGTCTCGGGGACTACACCCAGTGGGTGCACTCTGCGTGCCCCCACTGGTTAAGAAAAACACTTGACTCAACCTAGTCGACTCAAGTGGAAGAACTATTCAGTTCTAAGTCAGAAACACCCCAGTGGGTGATTGGATGTGAAATACAGAACTATGATAGATGCACATAATAGGTTCTAAAACGCTCATCCAAGTACACCGTATGGACAGTGAAGAAACAATGGCAACTATCATTACTCAAGGGATCATTCGGAAATCAACTAACCTTGATGTTGGCTTGCAGAGCGGTGCTGGCACTGTAAGCAACCTGACTGGCCTCATGCACCACCTTCATCTACTCCATCACAAGATTTACCTGGAGAAGAGCCTCCTTGGCAGCACTAGGTGGGTCGTCTGGAGTCTGGTATGCAGCAAAGAGTGATGATGGCAATGCAGTTGGAGCAGTCACTGGGTCGGATGCGTGGAGTTGTACTGGAGTGGCAGGGGCCTGAGCAGTCGACCCCGAAGGACGGTCAGGTTACAACGGATCAGCAAAGGTAACATTGGTCCGAGCCGGATCTCCAGATCGCTGGACCACTGTCTCAGGCACCAATGTCGATTGAAGCACCTGACCCTCGGTCCTCTTCCCGCTTGATGCTCTGCCCCTCTTTCTTCTCTCCCTCAGAGGCACTTCTTCTTCATCATTTGGAAGTTCAATGACATCCCATGGAACTGCAACAAAAAGCAACCTTAAGAGTTCAGTCGACCAACAATCTAGTCGGCAGAACAAATTCGAGACTGGAAAGGGCGTACCATCTTTGGAAGTGGCCGCGTCATCGGTCTCCTCATCGCCTGGGGCCTTGTCAACATCCATATCAGTCGCAGAAGTTGCAGGGCTGGAAAAGTTCATAATCCACTCTATCGGAGTAATGGGCCACGGGTAGCCTAACCCGAGTCCCTGAGCCTTTCAAGACTTTGGGCCGGCTTCGCCCCGCGAGACTCCAGAATGAAGCACCGCCTTTCGGTGGCCGGCTGGCTCGAACGGCCGGCTGCCCGAAGGCGGCCGAGCACCAGCAGACGGCGCCAAGACCGGCCGACTCCTAGCAGACGGCCTCCGGAGAGGCAGCCTTCTGGCAGGCGCCCACCCGGTGCCCTCAAAGTCTGCGCCCCTCGTTAAGAGGACAAGACAGGGTGAGGCTAGAATGTAGCCCCTCACCCCTGGATCCCGGGCTCGACATGGCTACAGTGTCCCGTACATACGGAGATCTTCGCACGGCGCGGGACTGTAGCCACTTCCCCTTTGACGCCACTTCTGACCGGCGGAGCCTTGTTCCCACGATGGCCTGTCGGTACGGCCCGCATGCAGCGGGCCCTACCCGGCAGAGAGAGCCCAGAAGACGGCGGAAGCCAGACCAGCCGGATCCACGGGACGCTGGCCTCCAGCAGGCGGCCGGTCCCTCCCTCAAGATCCGTGCGCCATTAATCAGATGGGGCGCGGTGTGGCTACAGTGAACTCCCACCAGGCGGCGGGACTATAGCCACGCTCCCCTGACCAAGCCTGCGTCATTAGCATAACGGCTACAATGACCAGCCACCAATCAGACCCGCCAGCGGCGGAAGCGGCCTGTCGGCTCCGTACCAGACCAGTCGGAGGGACCCACCAGGCGGCGGGCCCTAGCTGCCGGCGGAGAAGCCAACGACCAGAGGCGTTGATAGCCGGGCCCTACACCCGGCCAAGTTACCATTGTAACCCAAGGGGGTAAGCATATATAAACCCCCCAGGGCACCCATGCAAAGGGTTCCCAACCTGTTAGATCTAGACTCATACCTAGAGGAAGAAGAGAGCTAGCCTTGCCTCCTTGTACATCTAGCACACAGCTCAAGGAGCACCTTGTACTCACTACACTACTAGGAAAAGGGCTATAGATAGGATTGACACTAATGGCGCACCAGGGAAGTAGTGCGCCACTACTATATACTAATGGCGCACCGGTTGGTGATGCGCCATTAGTGTCGAAGACACTAATGGCGCACCACACAAAAGGTGCGCCACTAGTTATATATTTTTTTCATTTTTACATACATACTAATGGCGCATCAGACCGAAGTGCGCCATTACTAGTTCTAACTAGTAATGGCGCACCAGACACGGAGTGCGCAAGTACTGATTTTTTTATTCTTTTTTTTGCAAAACTACTAATGGCGCATCGCCGCTCGGTGCGCCATTAGTAAGCTTCCCCACACTCCACCTATTCCCCTCCCTCCCTTCCTCCCCAACCGTACGCCGCTGTTGCGCCTGCACGCCCCATCCGTCCCCTCCGTCCCCTGCCGCCACGGCCCCGACCCCCGCCGGAATCCACCGCCGCTTCCCCC
>NC_041385.1:708220692-708223416 GCF_002162155.2 Triticum dicoccoides | reverse complement strand
CGCCCCCACGCCCCCGCGCCCCGAGCCGGAGGAGCAGGACCAGGAGGAGGACGATGAGGAGGAGGAGACTGCTCCCAATGCAGCCTCACCGTCGCCAGGGAGAGCGGGGCAGCCTGCTCCACCACTGCAGCCACTCCGGCCGGCGACCGCGCGGCGTCCTGCAGCGAGGTGCTTCCCTTCGCCCCACCCCCTCTGCATTCTTCTCCCGCTCCCTCCCTGTTCGCCGCACCCACCCGCTCCCCCTTTTCACTGCGGGGCCCCCTCCAGCCCGGCGACCGACGGCGATTCAAGGCGGCGGTGGCTGCCAGCGAGGTTACTCTCGCACCACCTCGTCGCTCATCCCATCCGCTTGCCAGATCCTAGGTTTTGGCCCCCAGTTTGTGTCGTACGAGCGAACCCTAGGTTTTGTTCATGACATGAAATAGGGTTGCTGTTGAGAGGGGATTTGGGAGAGGAGAGGCATAATGGGCCACATTATGTGTGGACTAATCGGTTTCTGGTAGCATCGGTCAAGCCGTGTGCGTGCAAACTGCAAAGAGCGAAAGCTCTCCGCCTCCTATCTGTCTATGCTGTGTGCTGGAACAATGGAAAGAAGGGCCAAAGTTGCCTTTTCCTTGGCCGGGTAAAAAGGGTTAATTGATTTTTTTGAGTCAAAGTGTTAATTGATTTTGCTATGTGAAGAACGAGGAATTTGACAAAGTGACTCGCCTTTGTCTGACACGTGGGGTTTGGGGCCACCTGTAAATGTGTCATTTGTGTCAAAGTGCAAATAAACGTGTGGCATCTTGTCGTTTTTCGTTAAAACACTTCCCTCAAGCCAAATCATGAGAAGCACATTCAGCTTCCATGCGTTTTATCAAGAGGTTGCTTGATTAGGGCACACAAGCAAATGCCAGCGAACTTCAGGGTTAATTTACTGTAAGCAAGCAAACTTTAGGGTTAATTTTGGGACTTGGGAATTGGTTCTTTCTTACTACAGTCTTGCTGCTATAGTATGGCTCTGTTCTTGGTGGAGGTTTCATTACTTATTTTGTGTGGCTTAGGTTATATTTCAGTGGAATTTGTGTGATATGTTTGGCTGGACTATGCTCTTTTCACAGTTATAGTGTTGTCACTTTACAGCTTGCATGCTTGCCATACCAGACCATCAGTGTTCTGCTGTTATGATAAACTGTTCAATTCTTTGTATGGTTCTGTCTTTTTTCTATGATGGCAAGGGACACTGGTTGCTTATGCACTAAGTTGGGTTTTATGCGTCAAACAATCCATTTTGACAAGGCTCATTGATGGGTACTTTTTTATTGGGTGCATTTATTTATATTATATCATATTGCTTCTATATCTGATTTTGCAGGTACCCCGAGAGGCCCTTGACTTTGCCGGAATGTCGATTAACTTTTGTTCCGGCAAATTCGGGTACTCCATATGTCCTATTTTCAGCAAAGGTCATGCTGAAATTTTCCGTGAATTTTAGCATGACTTTGCTAAAAATAGGACATATGGGGTACTTGCGACTAATGCCTGTTATCATGCATGTTTTATGATCTGTTGTAAGGGTACTAATTGGTCTCTTCTGCTGCTTATCAGAGATGGCGGGAGGCAGCCACCGCCGCTCTGCGACACCACAGTACGAGTTGGATGCTTCCGAGTTCTTCACTATCATACTTGAGACTTTAGTATCATCCATGACGCATGTATATAAAACGAGAGATCTACCCTTCACCCATCTCATTATGATATCTATTGTTTGCTACATCACTCATTGTCCCAAACTGCAGAGGCTGCCTGACAGTTTTATGAACATGCTGATTGGTGAAGATCCGCCAAATAATGTGAAGCTGCGACAGGCCGGCAGCGGGTTTCGCAGGCAGTGGGATGTGGAGTTGGTGATCAAGGAGGGTCACATGTACTTGTCTCATGGGTGGGAGAAGTTCTACCATGCCTACCACCTGCGGCTGGGGTACTTCCTTCTCTTCAGGTACGACGCCGCCGCCACCATGCTCATCGTGAAGGTGTTCAACACGACTATGTGTTGCATGCGCTACGCTGCCGATGATGATGCCGGTACGTTCTGCCTCTTCTTATTCCTCTACATTTGGCTTTGTCTCACATCAATTGTTAACGGTCATTGTTGCATTTTGGACAGGTAATGGGAGCAGCAGCAGCGACACTGGCAGCAGCGATTCTGGCAGCTGCGATTCTGGCTGTAGCGAAAGCAGCTGCGATTCTGGCTGTAGCGAAAGCAGCAGCGATTCTGGCTGTAGCGAAAGCAGCAGCAATTCTGGCAGCAACATAGACAACAAGAAGGATGATCCGGACTGGAGTGCGGGAGAAGAGGAGCAGAGTGGGGATGAGGAGCTGCAGGATGATGATGGGCATTAGGCTGAGGATGACCTAGCGCTAGTGGTGGTTGACCAAGGGCAAGAGATGGTCGTGGCTGACCATGGGCAAGAGATGGTGGTGGCTGACCATGGGCAAGAGATGGAGGTGGCTGAGGATGACCTAGCGATGGTCGTGCCTGAAGGTGGCCTCACGATGGTGGTGGTGCCTGACAATGACCACGCACCGGTGGTGGCGCCGGCGATCCCACAGCTGGGCGACATGACCACGCCAATTGTGGTAGAAGACTACATCCCACTGCCTCCACTGCCTCCACCGCCTCGCCGCTCTTGGCGCATCAGGCTGAGGAAGGAGAAGGAGAAGGAGAAGAACAATGCATGAGAA
>NC_041385.1:708144912-708220459 GCF_002162155.2 Triticum dicoccoides | reverse complement strand
AAAATAACTTATGTTAGCACAAAATGATCAAGTTTACATAATAAGCTTATAGTCTTCTTCTTATTCTTCTTCTTTTCCAAAATGACATAGGTTAGCTTCATTTTACCTAAGTTGGCTCTAATATGCTAACTTAGAGCTTATATGCTTAGTTTCCTATAGGTTAGCTCCAAAATAACTTATGTTAGCACAAAATGATCAAGTTTACATAATAAGCTTATAGTCTTCTTCTTATTCTTCTTCTTTTCCAAAATTCTTCTTATTCTTCTTCTAGTGTTCTTCTTCTTCTAGTATTCTTCTAGTCTTCTTCTTCTTCTTCTTCTAACTTGTTTATCATTTTGCAGATTTGATTTAATTCACGGAAGCTTGCATGGATGGAGTGCTTCTTTTCCATTTGTGTTTTTATTTTGTATCAATGTGAAACTTTTGTGAATTGATGGATAACGGTGTTGGATGAACAATGTGAAACTTTTGTAATATGTAACGATGGAACTATGCGTTGGCTATGTATGTATATATGATGGAACTTGTGTGTTGGCTATGATTGTTATATGGATGCTTGTTGTATATATATATATGTGTTGGATTTCTCATATGTGAAATATTGACATGACATTAAGAAAAAAAATTAAAAAAATTGTTACTAATGGCGCACTACCATGTGGTGCGCCATTAGTATAGCAGACACTAGTGGCGCACTATGGGCAAAACTAATGTCGCACTGCGTGGTGCGCCATTAGTACACCAGATACTAATGGCGCACCAGTGGTGCGCCATTAGTAAAAAATACTAGTGGCGTGATACTAATGGCGCACCGGTAGTGCGCCATT
Source organism: Triticum dicoccoides (assembly GCF_002162155.2). NCBI lineage: Eukaryota > Viridiplantae > Streptophyta > Magnoliopsida > Poales > Poaceae > Triticum > Triticum dicoccoides. The sequence continues at coordinate 708,219,632 of NC_041385.1, read as the reverse complement.
AGTAGGCAAAACCGGTGCACCATTAGTAGGCCTTTTCCTAGTAGTGCTAGTGCCTTAGTGATCATGCGGAGACCCCGAAGAGCAGGAGTGGGGGTGTTATCTCCAAGGATAGCCCCAAACCTAGGTAAAGTACGCCGGCGTTCGTGTCTACGCCTTATCCCGCTTCCAGGCACCGGCGATGTTCTACTCGCTCCCACCATGATAAGCCATCCTTTGGCAAATGGCGCACCCAACCGCCGACATTAGGCGCCCACCGTGGGGTGAGGTGCACCGTCGTCCGGAGATATGCTCTGGACGGGAACCTTGTTCCTTCCTGGCGAGTGCAGCCAGCACAGCACGCTCGACAGCGTCAGCCTTGATGCGCTGCGTGGCACGGAGATCGCCTGCACAGCAAGCTGCCTCACCGACCTCGTTGGCGAGATCAGCCTCTCCGATGAGCCTGTATCCGACGTAGGCACCGACTGCCCCGAGAACCGTCTCGTCAGCCTCCTCGACCAGCTCCACGTCACCAACGAGCCTGCTGTCGACTTGGAGTCTGTTGGCTCCACCGACCCGATGATTGTCGACTCCGACACGGAGTTGCTTGATGTGTTCCCCACCAACGTGGTGGTCTACGACGAGCCACCTCCTCGCGAGCACAGCGGCGGGAGCACCGTCACGGAGGTATTTGTCATCACCAGTGGTGAGCACTCGAACGGAGGAGCGCGAGACCCATTCGACGCGGCGCTGCGAGACCTGTCAGCGCCCATTCCGGGTGACGCAGACGCTGAGACGCTGGAGGCATGCCGCGTCCAGCTCGTCGAAAGTGCCAACTGACTGGCCAGCATGCGACGCCTCTCGGAAGCCTACCGGTGCGAGATGGACCGAGCTGTCAGTGGAACGCCGGCTCCTGAGGGGCCTAGCCGCATCGGCTCGATCCGGCAGCGTGGCGCGACCATCGCCAGCATGTTCGCGACAGATCGTCCCATCTACGCCACACCTGCAAAGAACATCCGGGCTGCCTAGGCAGTGACGGATGAGCTGGACAAGTACGAGGGCGACACGCGTCGCCACATGACGGAGCGAGTCCAGCAACTCCTTGACGCGGCCGCCGAGCAGCAAGAAGCCGGCTATCATGCTGAAGCACCCATCCGGCAGAACGGCGAGCCACCCCTTCGTCAGGATCATGGCGCGACATCTCGGACGCCGACTGGCGGCGTCCGCAGTAAGAAAGGCAACGATTTGGCTGCCAGCCGCAGTCGGACTCGTCTCTCCATCGAGCGCGACATAGATGGCCGTCCCCGAGCCATGGAGCGGCGAGGTGATACTCCTCCTCGTTAGCCTCATGGAGAAAGGCACCCCACTCCACCGCCTGTCATGCACCCGACACTCGGCGACCGCCTTGGCCGCCGAGAGGGAGTCAGCAGAATGACGCCCGCCATCAGATCAATCGCCTCAACCAATCCCTAGCGCTAGAAGAAGAAGACGCGTTGGACCCGCCTTGTTTCGGCCCACGAATCCGAGATGAGCCTCCCAAGGGATACACCCAAGTACACCGGCTCCGTGAAGCCGAAAAATTGGCTCGTCGATTACTCCACGACCATCAGCATAGCGAATGGCAACAAGTGCGTTGCCGTGAAGTACGTCCCGCTCATGCTCCAAGGCACAGCCCGGACATGGCTTAACAGCCTAAAGCCCCGCAACATCAACAGCTGGGTTGATTTCATCGAAGCCTTCATCCGCAACTTCACCAGCATGTACAAGCGCCTTCCCAAGCCTCCCCAGCTCTCCTTGTGCGTCCAAGGGCCCAACGAATCGACTCGCGACTACCTCACGTGCTGGGCCGAGCTGTGAAACTCCTGCGAGGGCGTGCACGAGGTGCAGGCCATCGAATACTTCACCGCCGGGTGCCGAGAGGGCACCCTCCTCGAGCACCGACTCCTCTGCGACGAGCCAATGACTCTCGACGAACTGCTGATCATCACCGACAAATACGCCACAGCCGACTCCTCCATGAAGGCGGAGATCCAAGTCGATGCGTTAGGCAAAGTAACCCGCCAGGCTCCTCGGACCCCGGCTGGTGACACTAGTCGGCGACAGCAACCCAGCGACAACAAGCGCAAAGCCATGCAGCCGGCTTCCACCAGCCGGCAGGTGGCGACAGTTGAAGACCAGCAGCCGGAGGGGCAGCCCCCACAAAAGCGCCAGAAGGGCGGCAAGCTTAATTGGTTGCCCGCCTTCTCGTACGAGCAGACTCTTGATGCCCCCTGCAAGTTCCATAGTGGCACGAAGCCGTCCAACCACAACACTCGGAAGTGCGACTGGCTCGCTAGAATCGCCAAGGGAGATGGACTCCTGCCTCCTTCGCCTGCCGGCCCCCCGCCTCCACCGCCCCAGCAGCCGGTGGCTCGTCCAGTCGGCGCCATACACGATGAGTATCCTGTGGAGCATGGAGCCTACATTGTGTTCACCAGCGTGACCGATGATAGGCGCAGTAGGCGGCAACAACAACAAGAAGTACATGCAGTAGCATCAGAGACTCTAGAGTTCATGCACTGGTCCGAGAAGCCCATAAGTTGGAGCTGGGCTGACCACCCAAAGGTGATGCCCTCCCCTGGTTCGTATGCCCTGGTCTTAGATGCAACTTTCACAACAGAGAGGCGGGCAACTCGCTTCTCCTGAGTCCTGATAGATGGCGGCAGCAGCATTAACATCCTGTACCATGACACAATGGAGAAGTTGGGAATCAAGCAAAAGCAGCTTCAACCCAGTCGGACTGTATTCCATGGCATAGTTCCTGGCCTTTCCTGCTCACCAATCGGCAAGACCCAGATTGATGTTCTCTTCGGGGACAAAATCACTTCCGCCGAGAGTCAATTTTGTTTGAGGTGGTGGACCTTGAGAGCCCTTATCATGCGCTACTTGGACGGCCTGCTCTGGCCAAGTTCATGGTGGTCCCCCACTATGCTTACCTCAAGATGAAGATGCCGACTACCAGGGGAATCCTGACCATAGTCGGAGACTAAAAGAAGTCATCCGCCTGTGCTGCAGACAACAGCCGGCTGGCCGAGTCCCTTGTGATTGCAGCTGAAAAACGGCTCCTTGACCGGGTTGTGGCGATGGCAGGCAAGCAGCCGGAAAGGTCACCTCCACCCAAGGAGTCAGAAGTTGAGGGCTCGTTCAAGCCGGCAAAGGAAACAAAGAAGATACCCTTGGACCCGGAGCACCCGGAGAGGCACGCTCTCATTGGAGCAAGCCTTGACAGCAAATAGGAAGGCAAACTCGTTGATTTCCTCCGTGAGAATCGTGACATCTTTGCATGGTCTCCCAAAGACATGCCGGGTGTCCCGACGGATTTCGCTGAGCACAAGCTACATGTCCGACCTGACTTCAAGCCGGTCAGGCAGCCCTTGCGCCGCCTGTCAGAAGAAAAGAGAAGAGTTGTTGGAGAAGAGATAGCCTGGCTTCTAGCAGCCGGCTTCATCATGGAAGTATTCTTCCCAGAGTGGTTGGCTAACCCAGTTCTTGTACTGAAGAAGAATAAACAATGGCGCATGTGTATCGATTATACCAGCCTCAACAAAGCTTGCCCCAAAGATCCCTTTGCTTTGCCAAGAATCGACCAAGTGATAGACTCCACAGCCGGATGCGAGCTGCTGAGTTTTTTGGATGCATACTCAGGGTACCATCAGATCAAGCAGAACCCGGCCGATAGGCTGAAGACCGCCTTCATCACGCCATTCGGAGCCTTCTGCTACCTGACCATGACGTTCGGCTTGAGGAATGCCGATGCCACGTTTCAGCGTTGCATGCAGAAGTGTCTCCTCAAGCATCTCGGCAAAAACGCCCAGGTTTACGTGGATGATGTGGTGGTGAAGACGGAGAAGCGTGGCACACTGTTAGAAGACCTCAAAGAGACATTTGAAAACTTGTGCCGATTTCAAATCAAGCTCAACCCGGAGAAATGCGTCTTTGGAGTACCAGCCGACCAACTTCTTGGCTTCCTGGTCTTAGAGCATGGCATAGAGTGCAACCCTGTGAAGATCAAGGCCATCAAGAAGATGGAGGTGCCCGCCCGACTGCTGGACGTACAAAAGTTCACCGACTGCCTGGCATCTATCAGGCGTTTCATCAGTCGGCTAGGCGAGAAGGCACTCCCCTTGTACCAGCTCATGAAGAAGACCACTTTTTTCAAGTGGAACAACAAGGCGAACGAAGCTTTCCGCCAGCTCAAGAAGATGTTGACCACCCCGCCTATCCTGACGGCCCCGACTGACAAGGAGCCCATGCTCCTCTACATCGCCGCCACCAGTCGGGTGGTCAGCACAGTCATAGTGGTGGAGCCCATGGAGGAAGGCAAAACACTGCCACTACAGAGGCCGATGTATTACCTGAGTGAAGTGTTGTCCGCCTCCAAGCAAAACTACCCCCAGTATCAGAAGATGTGCTATGATGTGCACTTTGCCGCCAAGAAACTCAAGCCTTACTTTCAAGAGCACCCAATTACTGTTGTCTGCACCGCTCCGCTTGCTGAGATCATTGGAAGCCGAGATGCTTCAGGTCGAGTGGCCAAATGGGCCATAGATCTGGCCCACTACACCATCTACTACCAGCCTCGCAGCGCCATCAAGTCACAAAGCACTAGCCGACTTCCTCGTCGACTGGGCTGAGACCCAGTACCTGCCGCCAGCGCCAGACTCCACCCATTGGCGGATGCACTTTGATGGTTCAAAATGCGCACCGGTCTGGGAGCTGGCATCGTCCTCACCTCTCCCAAGGGCGACAAGCTCAGATACGTGCTGCAAATCCACTTCACCGCCTCCAACAATGTAGCTGAATATGAGGCGCTCATACACGGGCTCCGGCTTGCCAAGGAACTCGGCATTCGCCGGATCCTGTGCTATGGTGACTCTGACTTGGTGGTTCAGTAGTCGTCAGGCGACTGGGATGCCAAGGATGCAAATATGGCGAGCTACCGCTTCCTCGTACAACAACTCAGCGGATACTTTGAGGGGTGCAAGTTCCTCCATGTGCCAAGAAATGACAACGAGCAAGCAGATGCCCTGGCACGGAATGACTCCACCCGATAAGCAATACCAGCCGGCGTCACCCTATGGCGCCTCCTCAAGCCGTCCATCAAGCCGTCGCCAGAATCAGACTCCATCTTCATGCCGGCCCCTCCCGAAGCAGTCGGATCTGACTTGAGGGCCTTAGAAGCCGGCGTGGGGACTTCAGCAGGCGGCCCGAGGACTGCGGCCATCGCACCCGGCTCGGGGACTCCAGAGCCGGCCCGGGGACTGCAGCAGTCGGCCCAGGGACTTCTTCAACTCAATAGGCGGCAGCCGACTCCAACCCGCCGCCTCCCGGCCCAACCGCCCTTGTACAAGTTGCTGTCATGGTAGTCGAAGAAATAACAGCACCATCATGTGCTCAACGAATCCTCAAATTTCTGGTGAATAAAGAACTGCCGACTGATGAGATCTCAGCCCGACAAGTGCAACGACGGGTAGCAGCATACTCTATCATCAACAGAGAACTTGTGCGGTGCAGTGTCACCGGGGTATACCAGCGCTGCGTGGAGCCGGACCAGGGCCAAGCAATCCTCAAGGATATCCACCAAGGTGAATGCGGTCACCACGTGGCTTCAAGATCACTTGTTGCCAAAGCTTTTCGCCATGGTTTTTTTCTGGCGGACTTCTGTGGAAGAGGCCAAAGAATTGGTCCAGAAGTGTCAAGGGTGCCAGAAGTTCTGCTCCAAGCCACATCTGCCGGCTTCTGCACTCAAGACTATTCCCATCGCCTGGCCCTTTGCCGTTTGGGGACTAGACATGGTGGGACCATTCAAGACAGCTCGCGGCGGCATGACTCATTTGCTTATCGCTATGGACAAGTTTACCAAGTGGATAGAAGCAAAGCCAATCAAGAAATTGAATGGGCCGACTGCCGTGACCTTCATCGCCGACATCACCACTCGGTACGGTATACCACACAACATCATCACTGACAATGGCACAAACTTCACCAAAGGAGCCTTGGCTTGTTTCTGTGCGATGCAGGGCATCCGACTGGACTTAGCGTCCGTTGCCCATCCGCAGTCAAACGGCCAAGTGGAGCGAGCAAACGGCCTCATTCTATCTGGCATCAAGCCCCGACTGGTCGAACCTCTAGAGCATTCGGCCGGCTGCTGGCTCGATGAGCTGCCGGCCGTCCTTTGGAGCCTGCGCACAACTCCGAACAAGTCAACCAGCTTCACACCCTTCTTCCTCGTCTACGGTGCCGAGGCCGTCATCCCGAAGGACATATAATTCAACTCCCCACGAGTAACCATGTACATCGAGGTGGACGCCAAGGAAGCAGGAGAAGACGGTGCCGATCTGCTGGAAGAGGGCCGGCTGTTGGCACTCAGCCGGTCCGCCATCTACCAGCAGAGTCAGCGCCGATACTACAACCGCAAGGTGAAGCCAAGATCCTTCCAAGAGGGAGACCTTGTGCTCCGGCTGATCCAGCAAACAGCCGGCCAGCACAAGCTCTCGGCGCCTTGGGAAGGCTATCTCATCATCTGCAAAGTGCTGGGATACGATTCCTACTACCTGATCGACGCTCAGAAGCCCAGAGCATGCAAAAGAGATGACTCAGGAAAGGAGACAGAGAGGCCATGGAATGCACTCCGAAGATTTTATAGTTAAAAGCAGTATGTACCACACTACCTTTTGTATTAAGTATGAAGACTCCGGGTCCCCCAAGAAGAGCTCGAGGACTACCATTTATCTATATGATAAGAATTATGTCCATGAATGTGTTGTTTCATTATTCCGCCTGGCACTGGGCTCGACTAGTCGGCCCAGGGGGCTCGCCGCCTTCTACTATGTGCCATCTCCTGCAGTCGGACAAGTAGTATGTCGGCACCAAACAACTTCTCCTGTGAGAAGCCGCAGCTCGCAGAGCGACTGTACAGTGGACAGGAGTTGCCCGAGCAGTGCCCATACGAAAAATGGCTAAGGAAAAAAGCGCGCATAGACGAGGCCGGCATCTCGCCTACTCGACCGTCTGCTGAGCAGCCGGTCGGCCGGTTTCTACTTACCTTGCCAACGCCCCAATCAATTAAGTACTTGCCCTCCAAAAGAAGCTAAACACTTGCCCAGCCGCAGTCTGCAGAGAGGCTGACCGGCTAGCCAGGGGATAGCAAAGGGAGAGCGGCAAAGAAAAATAGTGAGGGGTAGAAAGCATTAAAAGTTAGAACTCGGCAAATAAAGCATAATTTGTGACAAAGAATATTTACATAGCAAAGGCCCAATGGCTAGCATTCAGCAAAGTTTGAAATACACCCCGCGGGTGGAATTGTGGGAATTTAACGAAAAGTCTATCAAGAACAATAAGCAGGAAAATAAAGGTGATGTCCTAAGGAGCAACAGAAGGTTCCGGCTGGGCTGTGGAGTCGGCAGCCCTGGCTGGAGCAGCGGATGGCTAGATAGCTCAGTCGGCAGCACCGGTTGGTGGAACGTACGAATGGTTGGTCTCCGCCTGGTCGCCTCCAACAGCAGTCGGCGTACTTGAGCGTGGATCGTTGCTCGAGGCATGGTCAGGCTGAGGCTGGCCGTTCGCTCCGACCTCCGGCACGTCCTCTTCACTGTCCTCATCCTCCGCGTCCTCCCCTTCATCGCTGGAATCAATCACCTTGGCCGAATCTTTGCTGTCCTCTGGATTCAGCCTGAACCACTCCGGCGGCCTTCGGCGCCTTCATCAACCAACTCTGGGATGAAGACACTGGTGTCGGTGTAGTCGGTGATCGCCGCGCCCGCTTGACAAGCTCGCCCTCCACCGCCGCCAGCTCCTCCAGCGCCTCTTGCAGGAACATGGTCAGCTGGGCTAGATCTAGCCCAGGGTACCACGCCCTGACGAATTCCAAAGCCCGGCGTGCTCCAGCCCAGGCCGAAGAGCCCTTCCAGGCCTCCAGGCAGCCAGCCGCCACCTCCAGCCAGTCGTCAGTCCGACTGGGTGTGCGCGGGGCTGGCACGCCTGCCTAGAGGGCGGAAATTGCCTGGGCCCCGATGTGTTGAAGATGACGCAACATCTGGTGAGCCAGCCGAAGGCGGGCCTGGACGCTGAGAAGCTGCTCGTTAAGAGTCCGGGGAGCGTCGGCGGCAATCTGCACGCCCTCTGCCCTACGTTCCTCGCGAGAGGCCTCAATGGCATGGTTGCGGCAACAGAGTGGCCTGGGAAGAAGTCTGCGTGGGCGAAAAAGCATAGAAGACAGAAGTTAAAAGCACACGGTCGGCCCAGTCTAGAGGCCGGCAGCTCAAAGAAAGAAAAAAGAGGAAACTTACCGTCGACCATGTCCTCAACACTACCGAAGCCGACAGTCAGCTGAGCCTCCTTGTCGGCCCAGACAGAGCGCTCGATCTCAAACTTAGCAAGGAGGTCGGTCTCCTTTGTTTTCGCCTCCTTCTGAGCCGTCTGGAGACGCTCCGTCTGCTCCGCCAGCTGCATAACCAGTCGGTCACGCTCCTCGGCCAGCTTACTGCACTCCGCCTCCTTGGCACGCAGCGCGGTGTTGGTTTCACCCAGCTGCTGCTGCAAGGCGGCGTTGGCCTCTGCCAAGAAAGAAGAAGGGAAAGGACGTCAACATTCAACAAGAAAAGGAGTCAGTTGCTGGAGAGATCCGGCCTAACTGCTCAGTAGTCAGCCCGAATCTCGGGGACTACAGCCCGCGGGTGCACCATCGCGCTACCACAGAAGAAGAAGTTATCAATGATCAACCAACTAAATGCAGTTGCCAGGGAGATCCGGCCCGACTGGTCAGCAGTCAGCCCGAATCTCGGGGACTACAGCCCGCTGGTGCGCCAGCGCACCCCCGCAGGGAAGGAAAGCCAAGACTTACTCTGGCTCTCTGACAAATTGGCGGTCTGCCTCTCCAGCTCCCAGACTTCGCAGTTGAAGGCGGCCGCGTGAAGGTTGTGATAATCCTGTAATAAAGATGCTAGAAGGAGTTAGCACCTGGTGCTTGCAAATTTAAAGTTCCGGACCGCTTGCTCAGCAGACGGCCCGAAACTAGGGGACTACACTCAGTGGGTGCGCCAACACGCCCCCACCAAGAAATAGAAAAGATAAAAAACAAAGAAGTAAGAAGCATACTCGGATGGCTGCTCGCGAGCTCAGAAATGCCTCGTTGCACCGCTTGAGGGCTTCGGCCTCGGCCCGGAGCTTGGCCACCTGGTTCAAAGCTCCCGTCCCACCTCCGCGCACCCAGCCGATGGGCGCGGCGCTGGTCGCCTCGTTGTCAGGGGCCGATGAGCTCGCAGTGCCAGCCTTCAGCGGTTGCGGTACCGAGGCCGCTTTGGCTAAACGACGGCGCACGGGTGCGCGGGCCTTGAGAGTTGGGCCCGTCACCACCTTGTTCCCAGCTGGTGGCGGCGGCGGGGCGGTTGGCTGCCTGTGTAGCGTCTGCTGGTCGGCGGCGGCAGAGGCACGATGACGTCCGACATGGCTACGTCGCTGCCCTCCCTCTCCATGATCGGCTGCTCGTCGGCGGCTCCCCCAATCGTCGCCACAAACTTTGGTGGAGGTGGCGCGGAGTTCAGGGGAACGACGAGTAGCGGCTCCTGACGACGCTCGGCCTTCATGAGCCGGTCCTTCTTCGCGGTAGTAGCTTTCGTCTCTGCCAGCTTCTTCAGCATGGACGCCTCCGCCTTGTCAGCTTCCGCCTTCTCCAGGCGGGCGGCTTCCTGCTCCTCGTGCACCTCTTGCGCATTTCGCTCCTGCACCTCCCAGAGGTCGGCGGACGGATTGATTCGCCGGGTGGTGGTGGAGGTCTCCGCCGACCTAATGACAGAGGCGGCGGTCGACTTGTCGAGGGAAAGCGGGGCCCTCAGACAACAAAGTAAAGCAAATAACTTCAGGATGGCTCAGCAAGGGAGAACCCAAGGGAATGTGCAGAGGAGGTACTTACACCAACACCATGGGCGGCGCCTTTGGCAGCTTCTGGAACTTGGCCACCTTCGCCGCGGCCTCTTTCCACCTGGTCGCGGCGGCCGGGTTCTTGGGCTTCTTCGGCACACTGCCGAATAGGGTGGCGCCCTGTTTCCGTTTGCGCTTGCCGCCTCGGGCGGCCGGCCCGAAGGAGGGGCCCGTGCCTATATCGACGGTGCCCCGTGCAGGGCGCGGCTCGTCTTCCTCCTCGTCATCGCCGGGCCAGGTCCCCACGCCTCCCCCTTCTTCGGAGCCGCTTGATCCGTTGCTGCCGCCTATGGCATCATCCTCCAAGGCGGCCGCCCCCAAGTCGGGGTCGTCCACGTCGCTCACCTCCCGGTCCGGCTGGTAGTTAGCACCCGGCCCCACAAGAGCGGCCGTCACCAAAGACATGTAGATCTGCGCTCCAAAGAAAGACCACTCAATACCAAGGCTAAGATCAAGGCAAGAGCTAAGAGGGAAAGCTAAGAGACTTACCGCAGGCGGCGGGTTGTCGCGGGAGTAGGGCCATTTGCCGAACTACTAGGAACCCTCCGACACCTTGAGGTCGGTGATCTCATTCACCATTCGGGCCACCTCGGCAGGCGGCATATCCTTTGTGCACATCCGACTAGGGTCGCGATGCCCGCTCATCCGAAAGATCAAATGAGGACGGCTTTGGAGCCGGAGGACCCGGCGCTCGACAAAGGAAAACAGCAGGTCGGTCGCCACGAGATCCTCCGTCTCCATCAGCTCCCGGGGCCAGTTGATGGCGGCAGCCGCCTCGGCTGGTACATGCTTCGGCTTGTAGTGCCAGTTGGCCCGAGGCCCAACTAGGGGGCTAGCGTCGTAAGGCAGCAGATTGATGGAGTCGACCATCGGGTCAACGTTCTCCACGTAAAAGTATGATTGCTGCCACAGTTTCACCGACTATGACAGCTTGATGGCCGGGAAGGCGTTCTTCTTTGACGATCGGCGCACGGCGACGAAGGCCCCGCACTCAACCGCCGTCTCCTTGGCGGAGGTGCCCAGCTTGGCATAGAAGAAAGCCCCCCCACAGATCGATGGTGGGGAGGATGCCGAGGTAGCCCTCGCACGCCGTGAGAAAGGCGGACATCAGCGTCACGGCGTTGGGCGTGAGGTGGTGCGGCTGAAGATGATACAAGTCCATGAACGAGCGGAGGAACCTTCTCACCGGGAGGCCGAAGCCATGGAGGAAATGCGAGCGGAAGACAACCCGCTCGTACCCTTGTGGCGCCAGCGAGATCTCCTCCCGCGGCGGCACTCACACCTTGATGAAGGCCGCATTAGGCATCCGGCACGTGGCCCGAAGGAAGGAGAGGTGATCCTCGATCACCGTCGAGCCGTCGCAGTCTCATCCCCTCTCGCGCGCCATGGCGTCTGAACGGAGCTGCGTAGGGATAGGGAGCTTGATGATGGCGAGCTGCAGCGGTGCTGCGGCAAGCACGAAGCAGCAGCAGCAGAGAGAGGAGGAAGAAAGAGCAAGGGGGAGGGCGCGCGTGCTCCACCGCTCCCCCATCTCCCCTACTTATAGCCCTCGGGCTGCGAAGCCGAGGGGGCGGGACATGTGATCATGGGATTAACTATGCCCACGACCCCACGGACCCCGATTACTACGTAGGGTTACTGCGCAGTAACTCCTACCGGGATCGCAACCGCCCGCCTTGGCCGTAGCGGATCCGCTCGCGCGCCGAGGCCTGGTGGTGGTGGGCTCAGCCCCCTGCCACGTCCCATCGAGAGCGTGGGGTGGCAGGCTGGCCTGGCTGACGCGTGCCGCATGGCATACTAGCAGTGGCCGGCAGGCCTGGGGAAGCTTAGCAAGCACGCCATCAGTTCCCCGCCTTGGTGTTCAAAATCGGCGGACGAGCCCGCCTTGTCAAGCCAGCTCCAGCAGCTGGCGCTCCACGAGGTGGGCTGAGCGTTCCATCAGAGCGCGGCAAGGAAGGAAGCCGCTGAGGCTTTACGACCTATCAACCGCGGCGCCTCACCGGCTTCGGGGACTACTGTCAGACTAATGGGCCACGGGTAGCCTAACTCGAGTCCCTGAATGGTGAATTTTGATCTTGCTAATCATGGAAGGCCTTCTGCATTGGGATTTCTCCCCCGGCCTTGTGGTCGCGGCCCAGGTGCGTCATCGCTTTGGATCTACCGTTCACTTCCCCCCCTCTGGCTCGAACAAAGAATTTTTCTTGGTGGTGCATTTCTCATCGGCCAGCTTTCTGCTCAATGAAGACTCGGTTGCCATTGCCCTACAATGTTGTATTGGAGGGGTACCTTCTGGTCTTAATGTGACACATCTTTCAGGGCGAAGATTTCGTTTTTCAGTGGCTTCTAATAAAGTCGGTCACTTCATCTATGGTCTCAAAGATCGTGTTTGGCCGGATTTTGTCTGTCATTTTAGTCTTTTCCGCCAGAGCTACATTGGTGCATCGTCCATGGATTCATCTTGGCACCTGGATTCTCATATTCCTGAGGTGGCGGCGCGTTCTCCTGTTGCGATCAAGTCTAAGTACAAGTTCACAAAGCAGCATCCCAATGACTTGAGTGCATCACAACAGGTTCTATCAAAGTTTGGTTTTTTGAAGGATAAGGGGGCCGATGTTGGGAAGTCGCCGGAAGGCTCATCGCCGGCGTCTCTTTTGCAAACTCCGGCAGTGCCGAGCACGACAGTCAACCCCCCTACAATTGCGGGCATTAACCAACCTTCCATGAACTCCATCATCTTTGGTAGTTTCCAGCCGGCAATTATTATAGGAGTTAATACCATTAACTACAAATTTGAAGGCTGTCGGTTTAAGGAGCAGGCTTGGACCAACATTCCGAATTTTATGCTGCTGCATATTCTTGATCAACGTCATTTTGGGTATTCTGATTCACGTATTGCAGCTATCTGGTCTCTGGCATCGATCCCTCCATCGGAATATATTTATGGCAATCTGAATTTGTGCTCCAATTGTAAATTGATGGGCCACCTTGCTTCTGTTTGTCCCGATATTAATTGCTCGGTATGTCTCACTGACATTTGCAGCTGCCCCCCGCCTACTACTTAGGTTAATTCTGGTAAGCCCACTAAGGTGATCAGCCCTGGGCCGCGTTCGAGTCCATGAGTATGTACTACATGTGGCTCCTCCAACCATATTTTTTTCCAATGCTCGGCCTATCTCAAATGTGACTCTTGCTTCTTTCTGGGCCACACGAGGCACAACTGCCTGTATACTAAAGCTAAACACTATTTTTGGAGGCCCAAGACTGCGCAGGATTTAGTTCCTCCTTTCTCTGGGGTAACAAATAATATTGATCATTCTTCGAAAGGCAAGAATCCTATTGATCCTATTTTTAACGCGGACTCATTACAATGCCTACCTTCTACTAGTCGCTCTGCCATGCCCATCTTGTGAAACGAGAGGCTAATTGATTTTGGTCCTGTCAAATCCGGGTCTGCACGGATTCCTTCCACTCGTTCGCAATTACCGCAGGCACGTATTTTGTGCCCCACCATTCGACCCAAGCCATCATCGACCGTCCATGACAATCTGTGTGGTTCGGTGGGACACGTGGCTTCATCCTGTGGACAGCGGCAACGTTCCTGCAATGCACCTTGGTTGCCCAAACCATCCATACCCCCTGCCGATACGCATTCTGCCTCGCCTGCTGTGCCTCCTCCTGTGCACACCCTGCTCTGCTCTCCGCCACCAACAATGGCGAACTTCCCTGTCAATGTCATCCCCTACCTCCCGCAGGGCATGGCAGTGGAGCTCGGCCCGCCCGATCAAAAGGTGCGTGCTGATATGGTGGTTAGCGCTGTGCCTCCTCTACGGCACGATTTCTTGGCCATTGCTAAGGCCAACAGGTTCATCCTCCAGCATCAGAAAGCTGCCCTCCGAGATACAATCCAAGGTTTGCTCCATGAATCCCATTACTTCCCCATTGAAGTTGAAGATCACCCCTTAGGGATTGGTATTTTTGGATTCGAGGATTCCCTAGTGCGTGACTCTGTTGTGGGGACTACTTTTGAACTAGATGAGCTGCAAGCTGATGAACACATTGTTATATCCTTTGTACCTCATGATGCTGCACTGAATATGAGGCTCACCACTTTCGGCCCGGAGATTTGGATTTTATATGTAGGATATCCTTACGATTATCAAATGCAGCATTACATACATAAGTCAGTGGATAGCTTTGGTACTCTGCTTGAATGGCACAACCCTAGAGGCGATAGGCGACTTGTTCTGTTAAAGGCAAGGGTTATTCATCTCCGCTTAGTCCCTAAGAGTGCCATCATGAGGCAGATTGGTGGTGCCCGTCATTGCTGGACTATTGCTGTGACTATGTTGCGTAGTTCTGACTGGAATGCATACTTGCCTGAAGTTCCACCTGCTGGCGAGGATCCTCCTCCTGAGGATGGTGTCCCTCATCCTCTCTTTGGTGAGGGCCTGACTGCGGAGCAGATATATCAAGCACAACTTCACAACTGGATGGCCCAGAATGTGGCTGCGGATCATGATCTGCACCAGCCTAATCAGGCTAATGGTGATGTGGTTGTTGATAACAGGTTTAATTTCAAGCTAATTGGGGAGCCTGGCAGCACCTCCTCCTCCCGCTGTGTACAACTTTCAAGCTTGGTTGGCTGCTGAAGGGTTGCAGGTTGCTGATGGAATTGACCTGAAAGCAATCTTCTCGACAGCCCTGCTACAGCTTGGAATAACTCCATTTCCTGGAGCAGCAGTTCTGAATCTTCTGTTAATTCTGATGGACTGGTTCTTGTGCCTGTCAACATCCTCAACAACCTTTGGCGAAATAATTTCGACAGCTCTGCTAGCACTTCCATGGTTCCTCTCCTGCAGCCGACAGACAGTCTTAGTATTGATCTATCTTTGAACAACTCTGTTATGCATCTGTCTTTGTCTAACAATGGAAATATGGTGGCCACAATGTTATTCCACTCCTCCAGGCCGGCGAGGCAAATCAATGACTATCTCCTTCAGGCTATCAGACCGATTATGGCTACGTTTGGCCCTTGGAGCTCTGGGCTGGGCTTCAGGGATTCTCTGAAGGTCCATGTTGAGGTCCATCGCAGCAATGATTCATTTGTGATTTCGGCTGGGCATCAGATCACCATGAGCAATGATGAATGCCTCTCTGTGGTTCACTCCTGGACTGTTCCCTCTGACGACTCGGCTATGCTTCAGGCAAACTTTTCCCTCTCTTTGCCTCCTTCCGAGGGGCCCCAGAGTGTGATCGGCGCCTCCTCGCACCGTGGTAAAGTGCAGGCACCAGAATGTGAGGTCTCTCTCCGTCGCTGTGCCAGATTGAATAAATATGATGGATTTCGGGTGCATGCTCTGGCTGATACTAAGAAGAAGGTGTCCAAAGTGAAGCCGCGTCGCACGCCTGCCGCGCCCTCCTCAGTGATCATCACAGAGCTGGATAGTGCTGACTCTCCAGAGATTCCACCCCCAACTCCTATTCAGATTATCCAACAGGTGGGCGTCCTCAAATGCGCAGTCCCGGCCGAGGAACTCACTGAAGCTGCCCTCTTGGAGTCCGCCAACGCGGGTCCTTCATCTTCGACCTAATCTTCGGGTTTATTTGCTCAAATGGGTCTTTTGGTTAATTGGAATGTGCTCTGTTGGAACATTCGTGGGTTAAACTCCGGGGATAAACAATTAGCTCTTTCTAATGCTATCAATGCTAGTGGTTATTCGGTTTTATGCTTGCAAGAAACTAAGAAGCCTATGATCGATCATGCGTTTATCAAATCTTGTTGTCCCCGTCGTTTTGACCAATTTGCCTTTGTTCCTTCGAATGGGGCCTCGGGTGGCATTGCTACTATTTGGAATAGTTCGGTTTTCACTGGCTCGGTCATAGCTTCTGAAGATTTTGCTCTGGTGATTAAGTTTCAGTCCACACAATCATCTCAATATTGGATGTTAGTGAACATTTATGGCCCATGTCAAGGTGAAGCTCGAACTAATTACACTAATTGGATTTTCTCTTTGAACATCCCTGCCAACGAAGATTAGCTTCTCCTCGGGGACTTTACTTATATCCGTAGCCCCGACAATCGTAATAAGCCCGGCGGAAGCATTAATGACATGATCACGTTCAACGATTTCATACGTACGCAATGTCTTGTTGAACTGCCAATTAAAGGCCGCACTTTTACTTGGAGTAATATGCAGCAGGATCCACTTTTGGAGCAACTAGATTGGTTTTTCACCTCTTGCAACTGGACGGGTTCTTACCCTAACACCATTGTTAAACCACTGGGTAAGCCAGTATCTGACCACATCCCGTGCGTAGTCACAATTGAAACCTCGATCCCAAGGAGCAAACTCTTTCGTTTCGAACCCTTTTGGATACATCACCCGGGCTTCATGGATATTGTGCAGTCAGCTTGGGATAAGCCAGTACGTTCTACCAATAGTGCAACTATTCTTTGCAGAAAATTCAAGCACTTACACTACTGTCTGAAAAAATGGAGTAAGAACATTTCCCGCCTCTCTATTGCAATTGAAAACTCCAACAAAACTCTTGCGCACCTGGACACGATTGAAAACAGAAGGCAATTGACCATTCCGGAGGCAAACTTTAGGAAAATTCTCAAAGCCCACATTCTGTGGTTACTTTCTTACCAAAGAGAGTATTGGAGGAAACGATGCACAATTCGATGGGTCCGTTTTGGTGATGAAAATTCCAAGTTCTTCCAAGCAATGGCTTCCAAACGATACAAAAGAAACAATATTGCCTCTCTAACCTTACCTGATGGAACTGTAGTTGATGATCATGCAAGCAAGGAATCGGTCATTTATCACTCCTTCAAAGATCGACTTGGGACCTCATCTAAACATGATATGAAATTGAATCTTCCCTCCATCATCAAGCGAATTGAGGGATTGGACAACCTAATTGTACCTTTTACTCGACAAGAGATTGATCTAGTCATCAAAGAAATGCCGGCAGATAGGGCACCGGGTCCGGATGGGTTCAACGGAGCATTCCTCAAATCTTGTTGGAATATAATTAAGGAGGACTTTTATGCTCTCTGTGATCAGTTCTTCGAGGGTGGCCTTAATCTAGAGAGCATTAATGATGGATTAATCACTCTCATTCCCAAAGTTGCTGCACCTCAAGGAGTTAATGACTTCCGACCGATTACTCTGTTAAATTGCTGTCTCAAAGTCATTACAAAACTCCTCGCCAATCGGCTTCAAAAAATCATTCTGAAAATTATACACCGTAACCAGTATGGGTTTTTGAAAAAGAGGTCCATCCAGGATTGCCTTGCATGGGCGTTTGAGTACATCTACCAATGCCAAGCTTCTAAAAATCCAATAGTTATCCTCAAACTGTACTTTGCAAAAGCGTTTGACACCATTGATCATGAGGCTATGTTGGATATTATGAAGCACATGGGCTTCAATGACAAATGGTTGGGGTGGATCAAAACCATTTTCTCATCGGCCAAATCTTCTGTTCTACTTAATGGCGTCCTAGGAAAACAATTTAATTGCGTCTGTGGCGTACGACAGGGTGATCCGTTGTCCCCCTTAATCTTTGTCTTGGCGGCAGATTTACTGCAAGCTGCGATTAATGACTCCTTTCGAAGGAATGAACTACACTTGCCCTTCAACCGTCCCAACCAATCGGACTACCCAGTGATCCAATACGTGGACGACACTATCATTTTGTTACCGGCGTGTCAAGACCAAGCGACTCTTGTCAAAGACATACTCACCGATTATGCCACATCTGTTGGACTAAAGATCAACTTTCACAAGTCAACCCTGGTGCCAATGAATTGCGATGCTGCAACTGCCCAACATATTGCCCAAATTTTCGGCTGCGTGGTGGGGAAGCTCCCTTTTACCTATCTTGGATTGCCAATGGGCACGACAAAAGCTTCTGTACAGGATCTCATGCCTTTGGTTTGTGGCGTTCAACGAAGACTCTCTGCAACTTTATCAATGATCTCCTATGGAGGGAAACTATCGCTTCTCAACTCGGTCATCACTTCACTCATCATCTTTGCACTCTGCACCCTTAAACTGCCACAAAAGATTATTGATTTACTTGATAAAATTAGAAGGCAATGTCTTTGGCCTAAGAAGACTGATGATGGGGACAAGTGCAACTCTTTGGCCTCATGGCAGATGGTTTGCAGACCCAAGGAATGTGGAGGACTTGGGGTGCTTGACTTACAAACTCAAAGTGATGCTTTGCTCATGAAATACCTACACAAGTTCTACAACCATTGGGATCTACCGTGGGTTGATTTAATTTGGTCCACATACTACACTGACAAAATCCCACACGCCTCAGACCCTTGTGGCTCTTTCTGGTGGAAAGATTTGCTCAAACTTACCCCTATCTATCGAGGCATCTTGCATGTGATCGTTCGCAGAGGAGATACTGCGCTTATGTGGAAAGACCTCTGGCTGGATGATGTCCTCACTCATTCACATTCGCGTGTGTTCTGTTATACCAAAAATGAAGATATTTCGGTCCGGGACTTCCTTGGCAACACCAACCTCAGCGAAACCTTCCACCTCCCCCTTTCCATGCAAGCTTACAATGAACTGCGAGATATCCAGGAGATCACACTACATGTTGGCAATGATGCAGAAGAGGGCGTAGACGCTTGGGTCTATGAGTGGGGATCTAAGATTTACACAGCAAAAAGGTACTACAAGTTCTACTTTCGAGAGGTCACTGCACACGATAGTTATAAATGGCTCTGGAAATCTTCGGCCACAATGAAAATAAAGGTTTTTGGTTGGCTACTGCTATCTGATCGCCTGAATACCAGAAACATGCTTAAGAGACGTCATTATAACATTGGAGACAATCACGGTTGCATCTTGTGTGGCAGTACGGAGGAAGAAACAGTCGAGCACATGATTTTTACGTGTCATTTCAGTTTAACTTGTTGGGATACTTTGAAAATCCACTGGACAACTAATGGAGATCGTCTCAATTGGATCAAAGAAGCAAAGACAGCATGGGACAACCCAATGTTCATGGAGATTTTCCTATATGCCTCCTGGAGTCTATGGAAAGAAAGAAATAACAAACACTTCCGAAGGATAAACCCCACGCTAGAATCATGGGCAAGAAGATTCACAGAGGATTTCTCTCTACTCAGACATAGAGCCAAAGAGAAGCACAGAGCATTTATTTCCTCTTTTGCCCAATCCTTTGTTGTACCATAACCTTGTATTCTCCTTGGTTTCCCATTTCTAGCTTAGTTTGTCAATGGCTATGGATGTAAGGTTATGACCTTGTAAGAACCTTTTTTTGATACTTTAATATACACAGTAGGAGCCTCTCCTACTGTTTTAATTGTCAAAAAAACTCGAGTCCCTGAGCCTTTCAAAACTTTGGGCGGCTTCGCCTCGCGAGACTCCAGAATGTAGCACCGCCTTTCGGTGGCTGGCTGGCTCGAACGGCCAGCTACCCGAAGGCGGCCGAGCACCAGCAGATGATGCCAAGACCGGCCGACTCCTAGCAGGCGGCTTCTAGAGAGGCCGGCTTCTAGCAGGCGGCCACCCCGTGCCCTCAAAGTCTGCGCCCCTCATCAAGAGGACAAGACAAGGTGAGGCTACAGTGTAGCCCCTCACCCCAGATCCCGGGCTCGACATGGCTACATTGCCCCGTACAGGCGGAGATCTTCGCACGGCGCGGGACTGTAGCCACTTCCCCTTTGACGCCACTTCTGACCGGCGGAGCCCTGTTCCCACGACGGCCTGTCGGTATGGCCCGCAGGCGGCGGGCCTGAGGGAGTCCTGGATAAGGGGGTATCCGGACAGCCGGATTGTACACGTCCTCCGGACTATAGAAGCGTCAAGATACAAGACCCAAGACTTCGGCTCGTGTCCGGATGGGACTCTCCTTTGCGTGGAACACAAGCTTGGCGATCCGGATATTATGTTTCCTTCCTTGTAACTGACTCCATGTAAACCCTAACTCTCCGGTGTCTATATAAACCGGAGAGGATGGTCCTTAGAAGGCGGATCACAATTACAATCATACCATCATAGGCTAGCTCTTAGGGTTTAGCCTCTACGATCTCGTGGTAGATCTACTCTTGTACTACTCACATCTTCAATATTAATCAAGCAGGAAGTAGGGTTTTACCTCCATCGAGAGGGCCCGAACCTTGGTAAACATTGTGCCCCTTGCTTCCTGTTACCATCAGCCTAAGACCCACAGATCGGGACCCCCTACCAGAGATCCGCCGGTTTTGAAACCGACATTGGTGCTTTCATTGAGAGTTCCTCTGTGTCGTTGCTTCGAGGCTTGATGGCTTCTTCAATCGTCAACAACACGGTCCAAGGTGAGACTTTTCTCCCCGGACAGATCTTTGTGTTCGGCGGCTTCGCACCGCGGGCCAATTCGCTTGGCCAGTTGGAGCAGATCGATAGCTTCGCCCCTGGCCACCAGATCAGGTTCGGAAACTTGAACTACATGGCAGATATCCGCGGAGACTTGATCTTCGACGGATTCAAGCCCGAGCCAAGAACGCCGGACAGTCATGACGAGCATAGCCTAGACCTGCTATCGGACAATGTTCGAGACATCATCCCCGAAGCTGCCTCGGATCTACATCCAAGGCAGGGTGCGTTGCCTATGGACGGAGGGCTGGACCCTGCCCCGCAGGCCGCACACTCATCGGTGGTGGAGCCAAACACATGTCTCACCTCTTTGGAGGCCTGTAACCCTGGGCCCCTAGACTCATATCCGGATGTTTGTCCTGGTCCGCACACTCTCGAGCCAGCCGAGCCAGTTTGGGCTCCGGTAATGGAGTTTACCGCTGCGGACATCTTTCAGCACTCGCCTTTTGGCGACATGCTGAGCTCATTAAAGTATCTCTCTTTGTCAGGAGGTTCTGAGCCGAACTATGTCCGACTTGAGTGGGGAGCTAGCGACGAAGGAATTCGCTGCCAACCCACCACCCACTTTGTCGCCACGACCGATGATTTAACCGACGTGCTCAACTTTGACTTCGAAGACATCGACGGTATGGACGACGATGCGAAAGACGTACCGAAGCCACCGCTCATAGGGCGGTGGACAGCCACCTCTTCAAATGATATATACATGGTGGACACTCTGAAAGAAACCAATGGCGACGAGGCAGTGGAGGACAACCCCTCGGGAGGAAAAGCAAAACATGGGCTTACCCGACGCCACCCCAAACCCCCCCACACCAATGCCGGCCCCGAAGATGATCCGGATAGTGCCGAAGAGAAATACAGTCCTGATCAGCCTAACTTCAAGCAAGCCGGGCAGGCCACGGTGGGATACTTGGAAAGGGACAACTATACATCCCCCTCCGAAGATGAGGTAAGCCTCGACAATGACGAATTCAGCATGCCCGAAGACCCAGTGGAACAAGTTCGCTTAAAGCGACGACTCATAGCCATGGCAAAGAATCTGCAAAGGAAGCAAGAGCAGCTTAAAGCCGGCCAGGATTTGCTAATGGATAGGTGGACCAAGATCCTGGCCACCAAAACGTACGGACTCGACCGCCCTAATACAGGACACACATGGCACACCCGGCTACCTCAACCTAGACTGGAGAACCAAAGGCATACAACCCGACGTCCGCACACCACCACGGTCCAAGAAGGCAAGCAAGATAGACGAAGAAACAACCTCAAGCTCGGGCGCAACGGTCATAATCGGAAAATCAGGGAAGATGGTATTAAGTTCAGCAAATCCCAGTCTGGTCAACGGACAAAGAACAGCTCAAGCCTATTCAGCCCAAGCCACAACCGCGATCAGCCATGCGAAATTCACAGTACTCCCAAAAGAACGGCCAAACACACTAATAGAGAATGCAGAATCTTCAAAACAAAGCGACCAGTCGTATGCCGGAAACAATGAAGGGAGGTATCTGGTCAAGAGACCCCCAGGGCGCAAACAGTATGGCCGATCGCCCCATATCAGACAAACCACAGCGATTCAATTGCGTACCCCCAAACCTAACAGTCCAGGGGCTCCTTAACTCATAAAGCCCCCATGGGTATGAATGTACAAATAGCACGTTCTACAAGGTGTCAGGCACAAAGGCCAGATTCACTGGCCCGCCGCTCTAATGGTTGTTTTCAGATAACCAAATAAGGCCGCGCCATTGGCGCATTCCCCCATACGGTATCACACCGTATGCTAACAGGATGAACCATGTCAGCTGGATCCTACGGGCAAATCATCAGGACAGCACCGGTGATATACTCACGCCTGCGTGCAGAGCCAAATCCCGCCCTTAGAAGCGGAAGTCATACAGCTGCCAGAGAAGCAAGTTGTGCATGCATGTTAATATTTTGATATGACAGCCAACTATCCGGACACCAGCTAAGGAGTCCATGTTGCTTCCTAGTATAGGAGATGAGGTCACCAGAGTCCGATAAGGAACCCTTAGACCAACCACAGGAGGGCGTTCGGTGTCCTCCACACATTTACGTTCACGATCTAACCTCTATGCAGAAACAGGTTTGGCGGCGTGGAGTCATCCCGGACACACAAGGCGAGGACCACGCAGGTAGAAGGCAGTTCGGATTTACTTTCAGTCCACTCGCAGCCCCCTCCAAGTCCGGCCATTACAGGTTCCGCCAAAAAACCATCTCTTTTTCATAATCATAAGTCGCATTCATATGCATAGACATATCATATTACTGTAATGCGTAGACTTAAATATACATGCACCGGCCATCGTTTATCATCGATGCCTCTTTGCCATAAAAATGGCAACCACGCTTTGTGTTACGCCCGGTTATGCCAGGGGCTCCACAGTACGGCAATAAAGTCCGACCACCTTCTTGGTCGCTCGGCACCCCGAACTTATAGCACTATATGCATCAGCTCCGAATCATGTCTTGGGTCATTGGTTGGGTTTGCCCGGCTCTCATGTTTTGGTACCTTACGTTCCATTCCGTCGGCTAAGGTAGCGCTGGGAGAACTACTGCGATTGTGTCCCGGTTCTGTCGGACGAGCACCTTAGTAGAGAAAGCCGAAAACCGACTGTCATGATGCGGTGAGAGCTGGTCAGCTGTTCGAGAGGTTGTAAAATCCTTAAAGATTTATTCCGCATAAAGCCACTATAAAATGCAGATTGCGACGGATCGGTCTTCCGATCAGGTGCCAATAGAGCCCCTAGTCCGGCCTTCCAAACACTAGGGGCTGTGCCGACCATACTCGAATTCCTATGGCTAAGTGAGAGTAGTAAAGCCCTATAGTCTGACTGCCTGGTTCATGGTGAGAAACACCTCCTTACAAGGACCCAATCATGGGATAAAGAGTGTTCCGAAATACCCCGAACACCCCCGTACTTCTTACGTGGGGGCTGAAGCCGACGACTGGCCAACTCTTAGAATTCACATACAATAAACAACCGCAAAGGAAGAACATATGTTCAAACAAAACAGGCAACATATAATAAAAAGTGCCATTATCCCATATTACAAACGTTGGTAAAAACGCCCTCAGGGAAATATAACGTCTTTGGTGCACTTATCCGCCACCAGGCGGGCACCCTTCATTACTCCTTCATAATACAGTTCGGGATTGTGATGCTCCTTACCCCCTGGTGGCCCCTCAGTTATCAGCTTCTACGCATCAAGCTTACCCCAATGCACTTTTGCATGGGCAAGCGCCATTCACGCGCCTTCTATACAGACTGATCGCTTGATAGTATCAAGCCGAGGACATGCACCCACAATCCGTTTCACGAGTCCGAAGTAACTGCTTGGAATTGGCTCTGCAGGCCACAACCGGATAATCAAGTCCTTCATGGCTAGTTCGGCCGCCGCAGTTCGACAAGCTGCTTAAGCTGATCGATAAAAGGCACCAGTTAGTTCGGCGCTAGATACTACGGCCAGAAGTCCCTCCCCGCAAACTCCCTCTCTTCGGTCCGGTAAATTTGGGCAGCATCTGATATGCTGCGAGGCAGATCCGCAAACGCCCCTGTAAAAACAAGAATTCAGCTTGCCGCTTAGAGTTCTCTGTGCTATAACGCAATAATGGCCATAGATTCAACAGGCCTTACCAGCCGCAACTTTCTGGGCTTCCTGAATGTCCCGTACAGCACCATGGGATTCTTCCCGAGCATCTTCCGTGTCTTGGAGAGCTTGGGCGATTTCGGATTCTTTCCGTACTAAACTCTGCTCCAAGCTCTCGCTTTTCATCACAGCATTCTGGAGGTCCTTCTCAGCCGTGACGACCTTGGCCTCGTGTTTTTCACGCAGCGCCTGTTCGGTGGCAGCCCTCTCTTGGGCCTCAGCCGTTGCCTTCTTCAGTGCCTCATATTCAGCACTCGCTCCTAGGGCGCATAACACAAATACTTTTCAATAAGCACACTTATTCACTTGTGCCCAATGCAAGACAATGTTTAACATACCCTGTTTCTCTTCTAATTGCTTCTTCACACGGCACGTTCTGCTTTGGCCCATTCCAGGCTCTGCTTTAGTTTGGACACTTCCGCATCATGAGCGGCAGTCCTCTCCGCAGCCGCCTATTTTCAAACAAATGGGTATACATCATTAAATAAAGGTTCCCATTACAAATAGAGGGTTTGATCCCTGCCCGGCTTACTTTCGCCGGACAGTGTATCAGGGGCTACTCCTCATATCATGATAATTCTCCAAAGGTTCCTTAGAAACCATACCTCAAAAGCCTTTATAAGGCCAAGACAGGACTCATTCGGCCCGCTTTCGGCAGCCTGAATCCTTCCAACCACCGCACCTATAAGGGTCCGATGTTCATCGACGACGGATGTGTTCTTTAGCGCTATCAACAGACTGCCCGGCAGCTCGGCATAGACTGAGGTTGCCAGCAGAGTAGGCAAACCTCCCTCCATGGAGGATGGCCGCTCGCCCGATCCTGGAGCCTTAAAGGCCTCCACAACCTTATCCAGCCCTGAGACTCTTTGAGACGACACCTCGGTGTCACGCCCAGACTTCGGAAAAGGAGTCCCCGGAGGCATCTCGCTCGCCACAGCATTCGAGCTCAACGAATCCTCCGGTGAGGACTGTCCGGCAGGAGACCCCGCCGGGCTGTATGAAATGTGGCGACAGTTAAAACTATTTTGCCCAGACGACCCTGGATACATAGGCGTATTTTGGTTTCGGTTACTTACGATTTTCCCAGGGGCCGGGCCTCGGGATCCCATTCCGGGCTGTTATCGGCGGCCGGGGTGGATGCCTCTGGAGGGGAACCTCGCCCCCTCTTGCGATTCAGCCTCCAGGGACGGGGAAGCCACGCGCTTCTGCCCGCCTGCAGAGCGAGGCTCGTCCTCCTCTGCCTCCTCCTCTTCGTCTTCAGAAGTAGGAGCATCGCTGGAGCCTTCGGATTTGGCATTAGAAGTCCCGCGACAACAGAGGCCCCTCCGGGTCTTCTTGACCTCCTTGGAGGCCTCCTTCCTTGGCGCCTTGTAAGGCGCAGGGACCAGCATCTTCGTAAGAAGAGGTCCGTCCGGTTCCTCCGGCAACGGGGCCGGACATTGTATCCGCTCCACCTTTTTTATCCATCCCTAGAGCCACAATGAAGCACGATTAAAACGTCCCCCTCATGATATGCCAGCTGAAGCCTGGAGGGATAGGGCATGGCTATAACTTACCGGGCTTGCAGAGTGGGATAACTGATACCCCCGGTCCTCAGAAGAGTCCGGCCATGATTTGCTAGACTTAAAGAGCACCTTCCAGATATCCTCGTGGGAGGAATCATAGAGCTCCCAGAAGGTTTGGTTCTCAGTTGGTTCGAATTCCCACAAAGTACAGGCTCGACGCTGGCAAGGGAGAAATAGGCGAACTAGCATCACCTGGACCACGTCAACAAGTTTGACGTCCTTGTCGACCATACCCCGAACACGCGTCTGGAGTAGTGATAGCTCGTTAGACGAGCACCAGTTGAGGCCCTTCTTGGGCCAGGACGTAAGCCGCAGTGGAGCTCCGGATCTGAACTCTGGAGCTGCTGCCCTTTTTTTGCCGCGCGGCTTGGTGATATAAAACCACTGCTGCTGCCACTCCTTGACGGAGTCGTTGAGAGTGCCCTTTGGCCAAACAACCTTGGGCATCTTGCTCACCATGGCTCCGCCGCACTCGGCGTGTGCGACACTCACCACCTTGGGCTTCACATTGAAAATCTTCAGCCACAGGCCGAAGTGAGGCAGAATCCGGAGGAAGGCCTCGCACATGACGATGAACGTCGAGATATTGAGAAAAGAGTTGGGGGAAAGATCGTGAAAGTCAATCCCGTAGTAATACATGACTCCCGAACGAATGGGTGGAGGGGAAACCCAAGCCCGTGGACAAAATGGGGAAGGAACACGACTCTCTCGTGGGGCTCTGGAGTATGGACAACCTGTCCCGCCGATGGGAGACGGTGGCCAATCTTCTTGGCCAAATACCCGGCTTCTTGGAGTCTCTTGATATCCTTCTCCTGGACGACAGAGGCCATCCATTTGCCTCCTGCTCCGGATCCGGACATCTTAGAAAAACATCTCTTCAATGGAGAAGAAGAGCGCTTGGGCGTTGGGGCTCGAGCAGAGGGGAATGAGTTAGCGGAAGGAGAAGGCGTGGGTAAAAGAGGAAGATGCCCTATCTCTTTATAAGAGAAGGTAAAGAGCTTTTTTGCGCCTCCCCACTTGCCTAGTGGAACCCGCTAGTCTCCCACTCGCCGCGATTAGCGGTAAGGTTGGATTACCCTTACCCATATTGATGAGAATCCCGTGATGAGGGGACACGATCTTCGCTTTGACAAGACGTGCTAAGGAATCCGCCTCGCAATATAGGTTGTGGCTGGTAGTGGAAAAACGGTTCGATCTAACCGAAAGGGCATCTCACGTCGTCGAAAAATTGTCAGCTAAAGTATCATTCTCTCTACGGTGGTATGTGAGGATCATTTTGCAGATCTGGACACGGCCTACGTGTTCGATAATAACCTTGGAGTATTCGGAGGAGGAAACCGCCTTGCAATGCTGAAGACAAGACTGCGCGCCGGACTCATCGTCATTGAAGCCTGGTTCAGGGGCTACTGAGGGAGTCCTGAATAAGGGGGTATCCGGACAGCCGGACTGTACACGTTGTCCGGACTATAGAAGCTCAAGATACAAGACTCAAGACTTCAGCTCGTGTCCGGATGGGACTCTCCTTTTCGTGGAAGACAAGCTTGGCGATCCGGATATTATGTTTCCTTCCTTGTAACCGACTCCATGTAAACCCTAACTCTCCGGTGTCTATATAAACCGGAGAGGATGGTCCTTAGAAGGACGATCATAATTACAATCATACCATCATAGGCTAGCTCTTAGGGTTTAGCCTCTACGATCTCGTGGTAGATCTACTCTTGTACTACTCATATCTTCAATATTAATCAAGCAGGAAGTGGGGTTTTACCTCCATCAAGAGAGCCCGAACCTGGGTAAACATTGTGCCCCTTGCTTCCTGTTACCATCAGCCTAAGACGCATAGATCGGGACCCCCTACCCGAGATCCGCTGGTTTTGACACCGACAGGGCCCTACCCGGCAGAGAGGGCCCAGAAGACAGGAAGCCAGACTAGCCGGATCCATGGGAGGCCGACCTCCAGCAGGCGTCCGGTCCCTCCCTCAAGATCCATGCGCCACTAATCAGATGGTGTGCGGTGTGGCTACAGTGAACTCCCACCAGGTGGCGGGACTGTATCCACGCTCCCCTGACCAAGCCTGCATCATTAGCATAACGACTACTGTGACCAGCCACCAATCAGACCCGCCAGCGGTGGAAGCGGCCTGTCGGCTCCGTACCAGACCAGTCGGAGGGACCCACCAGGCGGCAGGCCCCAACTGCCGGCGGAGAAGCCGGTGACCAGAGGCGCTGACATCCGGGCCCTACACCCGGCCAAGTTACCATTGTAACCCAAGGGGGTAAGCCTATATAAACCCCCCTAGGGCACCCATGCAAAGGGTTCCCAACCTGTTAGATCTAGACTCATACCTAGAGGAAGAAGAGAGCTAGCCCTGCCTCCTTCTACCTCTAGCACACAGCTCAAGGAGCACCTTGTACTCACTAGTGCCTTAATGATCATGCGAAGAACCCGCAGAGCAGGAGTAGGGGTGTTATCTCCAAGAAGAGCCCCAAACCTGGATAAAGTACGCCGGCGTTCGTGTCTACGCCTTATCCCGCTTCCAGGCACCAGCGACGTTCTACTCGCTCCCACCATGATAAGACATCCTTTGGCATATGTCGCACCCAACCCCCGACACACTCGGTCACAACAGAAGTATCAGTTGGAAGAAGAAAACAGAGAAAGGTAGAGCACTCACCCAGAGGCAACAGGAACGTCCATCTTGATCTTGGGCAAGGTCTTCTGAACCTTCGAAGGGATGACCTTGGGTTGCTTGGCGACCTTCTCCGTCGGCTCCGGAGTCGAAGTCTGAGTGCGCTTCTGTGCTTGGGTACCTGGAGCCACGGTCCTGCCACGCCCGCCTACCGGATCTTGGAGTTGCTTTGATCGATGCTCCGAGCGAGGTGGTGAGTCAACTACCTCGTTGTCGTCCGACTCATCAATTTCCTCCTCGTCGTCTTCTAGAGATTGCCAATCTCTGCTTTCTTATGCGCTGTCCTCTCCCTCCTGGTCTTGCTCCAGAGCTTGTTCACCGTTGGGCATCAAGTACATCTCAGTAAAAACCTACAAGACAAGAAGTCAAACAAATATCAGTCAGATTCAGAGACAATTACAAGACATATCGAGTGCAGTCGGTAGCAAAGATCAGACCTTGTCTAGCTGGTTGTTGGCTCTGAATAGGTCAACTCTCCTGGCTCCCCTGGGGTTATCCTTGTTTCCTGTAATGCCATTCAGCCACAGGGCCATGATACGTCTCCAACATATCTATAATTTTTGATCGTTCCATGCTATTATATTACCTGTTTTGGATGTTTATGGGCTTTAATTTACACTTTTATATCATTTTTGGGACTAACCTACTAACCGGAGGCCCAGCCCGTATTGTTGTTTTTTTTTTGCCTATTTCAGTGTTTCAAAGAAAAGGAATATCAAACGGAGTTCAAACTGAATGAACCCTTCGGGAGCGATCTTTTTGGAACAAATGTGATCCAGAGGACTTGGAGTGCAAGTCAAGAAGCAATCAAGGAAGCCACGAGGGTGGAGGGTGCGCCCCCTACTAGGCGCTCCCCCTATCTTGTGGGCCCCTTGGGCATCCACGGACGTACTTCTTCCTCCCATATATACCCACGTACCCCGAAAACATCAGAGGCGACCATGAAAAAGTATTTCCACCACCGTAACCTTCTGTATCCGCGAGATCCCATCTTGGAGCCTTCACCGGCGCTCCGTCGGAGGGGGAATCGACCATGGAGGGCGTCTACATCAAGACCATAGCCCCTCAGATGAGTTGTGAGTAGTTTATCACATACCTTCGGGTCCATAGTTATTAGCTAGATGGCTTCTTCTCTCTCTTTGGATCTCAATACAATGTTCTCTTTGATCTTCTTGGAGATCTATTCGATGTAACTCTTTTTGTGGTGTGTTTGTCGAGATTCGATGAATTGTGGGTTTATGATCAAGTTTATCTATGAGAAATATTTGAATCTCCTCTGAATTCTTTTATGTGTGATTAAGTTATCTTTGCAAGTCTCTTCGAATTATCAGTTTGGTTTGAGAGAAGCCACTAGTGAAACCTATGGCCCCCGGGTCTATCTTTTATCATATAAGTTTGCTATCTACTTTTATTTGCGTCTTTACTTTTCGAATCTATATCATAAAAATACCAAAAATATTTATCTTATCATATTATCTCTATCAGATCTCACTTTCGCAAGTGGCCGTGAAGGGATTGACAACCCCATTATTGCGTTGGTTGCGAGTTCTTGTTTGTTTGTGTAGGTGCGTGGGACTTTTGAGGAGCCTCCTACTGAATTGATACCTTGGTTCTCAAAAACCGAGGGAAATACTTACGCTACTATTGCTGCATCACCCTTTCCTCTTCAAGGAAAACCAACGCAAGCTCAAGACATAGCAAGAAGGATTTCTGGCGCCGTTGCCGGGGAAGTCTTCGCTCAAGTCAAGACATACCAAGTACCCATCACAAACTCATCTCCCTCGCATTTACATTATTTGCCATTTGCCTCTCGTTTTCCTCTCCCCCACACTTCACCCTTACCGTCTTATTCACCCTTCTTCATTCACTCTTATGTTTGCTTGTGTCTCCATGTGCCTTTTATGTGCTTGCATCTTTGCTTGCTAAATCTATTGATATGGATCCACTTAAAGTGTTCTACTTGGATCATCTTTGATCCTTATGCGCTCGTGCTGAAACCCCAACTAGCCTAGTTGATGGGAAATCTTTAAATGATCATGCTCATTTTGTGCATCATCGTGTGTCTCAAAAAGGGGTACTATTATAGGATCAAATAAATCATTTGTTCTGTTATGCATGGAATATATGTGAAATTTGTGATTTTACATGTTGCTCTAAGAACCCTAAAAACACTTTGCCTACCTATGTCAGTTTAATGATAATGAAATCTTATCTTCTTATGCAAAGGGTGTTTATAGTTACTATGCTATCGAACAAATTGAAGAATTTGTTGCTTTTAAGGGTGCTTATGAAGTTTCTTCTTTGATTGAACATAGCAATATCATTCTCTCAATGAAGTCTTTGACATAGACATTAATGTTAATCCCACTACCTTGGAAGAGTGTCAACTTTGCATGCTTGTGGATCGTATTGAGAATATGTTATGCGATAGCTATTTTGTTGAATTTGCTTATGATCCCACATGTAATTATTATGAGAGAGGAAAATATGGTCGTAGAAATTTTTATCTTACTAAATTACCTCTCGTCATGTTGAGATTGCTATCGTCTCTTTCTTCTTCCTTACATATGCTAGTTTTTGCTTGCCTTGCAAATTTGTTTGCTTATGATATGCCTATGAATAGGATGTATGTTAGACTTAGATGTGTTTGTCACGTGTTTCATGATGCTCTCTTTGTGCTTCAATGTGAGCATCATTGAAATCTCAATGCCTAGCTAGGGTCGTTAAACGATAGTGCTAGTTGGGAGGCAACCCAATTTTATTTGTGTTTTTTGTTTTTGTTTGTGTTTAGTAATAAATTTTGCATCTACCTTCTGTTTAGATGTGTTTTTATGTTTTAATTAGTGTTTATGACAAGTAGAACCTATAGGATAACCTATGGTGATAGTTAATTTGATTCTGCTGAAAAACAGAAACTTTGCGCGCACGAGAATAATTTTAGTAATTCACAGAAACGTGCTTTTGCGTTGATTATTTTTGATGTCGATCAATAGACAAATTTTCCAGGACTTCCAATTTTGGTAGGATTTTTAGAGTTCCATAAGTATTCGAGAGTTACAGATTTCTACAGACTATTTTGTTTTTGACAGATTCTCTTTTTCGTGTGTTGATTGCTTATTTTGACGCACCTATGGCTAGTATCAAGTGATACGAACCATAGAGAAGTTGGAATACAGTAGGTTTAACACCAATATAAATAAAGAATGAGTCCATTACAGTACCTTATGTGGTGGTTTTTTCTTTCTTTCACTAACGGAGCTTATGAGATTTCCTATTGAGTTTTGTGTTGTGAAGTTTTCAAGTTTTGGGTAAAGATTTGATGGACTATGGAATAAGGAGTGGCAAGAGCCTAAGCTTGGGGATGCCCATGGCACCCCAATATATTCAAGAATAGCCAAAATCCTAAGCTTGGGGATGCCCCGGAAGGCATCCCCTCTTTCGCCTTCGTTTATCGGTAACTTTACTTGGAGCTATATTTTTATTCACCACATGATATGTGTTTTGCTTGGAGCGTCTTGTATGATATTAGCCCTTGATTTTTAGTTTACCACAATCATCCTTGCTGTACACACCTTTCGGAGAATCCCACTTGATTAGAATTTATTAGAATACTCTATGTGCTTCACTTATATCTTTTGAGCTAGATAGTTTTTGCTCTAGTGCTTCACTTATATCTTTTAGAGCACGGCGGTGGCTTAATTTTGAAGAAATTGTTGTTCTCTCATGCTTCACTTATATTATTTTGAGAGTCTTTTAGAACAACACGGTATTTGCTATGGTAAATTTGGTCCTAGAATGATGAGCATCCAAGTTGGGTATAATAAAAACTATCATAGAAAGTGCATTAAACACTAGGATCAATTTGATGCTTGATAATTGTTTTGAGATATAAAGGTGGTAATATTAGAGTCATGCTAGTGGGTAACTATGAAATTGAGAAATACTTGTGTTGAAGTTGGCAAGTCCCGTAGCATGCACGTATGGTAAAAGTTGTGTGACAAATTTGTTGCATGAGGTGCTCTTTTGATTGTCTTCCTTATGAGTGGCAGTCAGGGACGAGTGATGGTCTTTTCCTACCAATCTATCTCTCTAGGGGCATGCGTAGTAGTACTTTTCTTCGAGGGCTAAGTAGACTTTTGCATTAAGTATATGAGTTCTTTATGACTAATGTGATTCCATGGATATTCGCACACTCACCCTTCCACTTTGCTAGCCTCTATTGTGCCGCACAATTTTCGCCGGTATCATGCACCCATTATTTACCTTCCTCAAAACAGCCACCATACCTACCTATTATGGCATTTCCATAGTCATTCCAAGATATATTGCCATGCAACTTTCCACAGTTCCGTTATTATGACATGCTCCATCATTGTCATATTGCTCTTTGCATGATCATGTAGTTGACATTGTATTTGTGGCAAGGCCACCCTCATAATTTTCGTACAGGTCACTCTTGATTCATTGCATATCCCGGTACACCGCTGGAGGCATTCATATAGAGTCATATTTTGTTCTAAGTGTTGAGTTGTAATTCTCGAGTTGTAAATTAATAAAAGTGTGATGATCTTCATTATTAGAGCATTGTCCCAAGTGAGGAAAGGATGATGAAGACTATGATTCCCCCACAAGTCGGGATGAGGCTTCGAACTTTAAAAAAAAGAAAAAAGAGAGGCCAAAGAGCCCACCAAATAAAAAAAAGAGAAATGCCAAATATAAAAAAGAGAAAGGCCAAATAAAAAAACAGAAAGAATAAAAAGAAAAAAATGAGAGAAAAAGAGAGAAGGGACAATGTTACTATCTCTTTTCCACACTTGTGCTTCAAAATAGCACCATGATCTTCATGACAGAGAGTCTCTTGTGTTGTCACTTTTCATATACTAGTCGGAATTTTTCATTATAGAACTTGGCTTGTATATTCCAATGGTGGGCTTCCTCAAAATGCCCTAGGTCTTCATGAGCAAGCAAGTTGGATGCACACCCACTTAGTTTCTTTTGTTGAGATTTCATACATTTATAGCTCTAGTGCATCCGTTGCATGGCAATCCCTACTCACTCACATTGATATCTATTAATGGGCATCTCCATAGCCCGTTGATACGCCTAGTTGATGTGAGACTATCTTCTCCCTTTTTGTCCTGACAACCACCACCATATGCCACTATAGTGCTATGTCCATGGCTTGCGTTGATGTATTGCATAAGAGTTGAAAGAGCTGAAGCGCGTTAAAAAGTATGAACCAATTGCTTGGCTCGTCATCGGGGTTGTGCATGATGGGAGTATTTTGTGTAACGAAAATGAAGCATGGCCTAACTATATGATTTTATAGGGATAAGCTTTTGGCTATGCTATTTTGATAGGACATGATTATTTGTTAGTATGCTTCAAAGTATTACTATTTTTATGTTTTATAAGCTTTTATCTTGAATCATTTGGATCTGAAAAATCATGCCACAATAAAGAAAATTACATCGAGAATTATGCTAGGTAGCATTCCACAACAAAAATTCTGTTTTTATCATTTACCTACTCGAGGACGAGCAGGAATTAAGCTTGGGGATGCTTGGTACGTCTCCAACGTATCTACAATTTTTGACTGTTCCATGCTATTATATTACCTGTTTTGGATGTTTATGGGCTTTACTTTACACTTTTATATCATTTTTGGGACTAACCTACTAACCAGAGGCCCAGCCCATATTGCTGTTTTTTTTTGCCTATTTCAGTGTTTCGAAGAAAAGGAATATCAAATGGAGTCCAAACAGAATGAAAGCTTCGGGAGCGATCTTTTTGGAACAAACGTGATCCATAGGACTTGGAGTGCAAGTCAAGAAGCAATCGAGGAAGCCACGAGGGTGGAGGGCGCGCCCCTGTCTCGTGAGCCCC
Source organism: Triticum dicoccoides (assembly GCF_002162155.2). Classification (NCBI taxonomy): domain Eukaryota; kingdom Viridiplantae; phylum Streptophyta; class Magnoliopsida; order Poales; family Poaceae; genus Triticum; species Triticum dicoccoides. The sequence continues at coordinate 708,185,483 of NC_041385.1, read as the reverse complement.
TCGGGCGGCAACCGACGTACTTCTTCCTCCTATATATATCCATGTACCCCAAAAACATCAGAGGCGACCATGAAAAACTATTTCCACCACCGTAACCTTCTGTATCCGCGAGATCCCATCTTGGAGCCTTCGCCGGAACTCCGCTGGAGGGGGAATCGACCATGGAGGGCTTCTACATCAACACCATAGCCTCTCCGATGAGTTGTGAGTAGTTTATTAGAGACCTTCAGGTCCATAGTTATTAGCTAGATGGATTCTTCTCTCTCTTTGGATCTCAATACAATGTTCTCCTTGATCTTCTTGGAGATCTATTCGATGTAACTCCTTTTGCGGTGTGTTTGTCGAGATCCGATGAATTGTCGGTTTATGATCAAGTTTATTTATGAGACATATCTGAATCTCCTCTGAATTCTTTTATGTGTGATTAAGTTATCTTTGCAATTCTCTTCAAATTATCAGTTTGGTTTGGCCTACTAGATTGATCTTTCTTGCAATGGGAGAAGTGCTTAGCTTTGGGTTCAATCTTGCGGTGTCCTTTCCCAGTGACAGCAGGGGCAGCAAGGTACGTATTGTATTATTGCCATCGAGGATAAAAAGATGGGGTCTATATCATATTGCATGAGTTTATCCCTCTACATCATGTCATCTTTCTTAATGTGTTACTCTGTTCTTTATGAACTTAATACTCTAGATGCATGCTGGATAGCGGTCGATGTGTGGAGTAATAGTAGTAGATGCAGGCAGGAGTCGGTCTACTTGTCACGGACGTGATGCCTATATACATGATCATACCTAGATAATCTCATAATTATTCGCTTTTCTATCAATTGCACGACAATAATTTGTTCACCCACCGTAATACTTATGCTATCTTGAGAGAAGCCACTAGTGAAACCTATGGCCCCCGGGTCTATCTTTTATCATATAAGTTTGCTATCTACTTTTATTTGCATCTTTACCTTTCCAATCTATATCATAAAAATACCAACAATATTTATCTTATCATATTATCTCTATCAGATCTCACTTTTGCAAGTGGCCATGAAGGGATTGACAACCCCTTTATTGCGTTGGTTGCGAGTTCTTGTTTGTTTGTGTAGGTGCGTGGGACTTTTGAGGAGCCTCCTACTGGATTGATACCTTGGTTCTCAAAAACTGAGGGAAATACTTATGCTACTATTGCTGCATCACACTTTCCTCTTCAAGGAAAACCAACGCAAGCTCAAGACATAGCAGGCCACCATATCGGCTGTAACCTCGTCTGGATGAACCCGAGCGGTGTCGTTGGCTCTAGAGTACATCCACATCGAGTGATCACGAGCCTGGAGCAGCTGGACGCATCAACTGAGAAACACCTCCAACAAGTCCATGCCGGTTACACCATGATTGATCAACTAGACCACTCTATGAACCAACATGTTCGTTTCCACCCTCTCCACGGTAGTCACATTCAGTGAAGAAGGTTGCTGGGCGTGATCTAAATAGAAAGGGGGAAGACCGGTCGACTGACCAGGGGTCGCAATGTCCTGGCAGTAGAACCAAGTCGACTGCCAGCCCCAGACCGACTCGGGAAGTGTCATGGAAGGGAAAGTGCTCCTCTTCCTCTTCTGGATCCCCAAGCCCCCACACATTTGGATCACATGTGTCCTCTCATCACTCGAATTCGCTTTCTTCACCGACTGGGAGCGGATTGTGAAGATGTGCTTGAAAAGACCCCAATGCGGTCGACAACCCAGGAAGTTTTCACACATGAACACAAACACGGCGAGGTACGTAATGGTGTTGGGAGAGAAGTGATGGAGCTGACCTTCGAAAAAGTTCAAGAAACCCCAGAAAAAAGGATGCGGGGGAAGGAAGAATCCATGGTCAACATGGGTGGCGAGCAGGACACACTCACGCGGCCGCGGCTGTGGCTCTGTCTCCCCCTTCGGTAGCCTCGCAGCTCCGTCGATGATAAGACCGGATTCGGCCAACTCCTCCAAATCCTCTGGCCGGAGCGAAGATCAGATCCAATCGCCCTGGATCCAACCCAGTGGCAGCTCAGACCTTGACGACGACCCCTGATTCGTCTTCTTGTCTTTTGCCGCCCCCGTCATCTTCTTTGCGCACTCCAGCACCGTCATCTTGTCTTCACCATGGTGGCGGTGCGGAGGCATCGAGAGGAGAGGAGAACAATGCAATGGCGAAACAGAGAAGGAAGAGGGAGAATGGACGCACACAGTGCAGACGCCTCGGACCTGTCGCCTTTTAAGGACCCACTTTGGAGTGGCTGACGTGTGGGCCTGAGCAATCCTATCAAATCCCGCAACAGTCGCGCACTGGGTACGTGCCGAAAAAGGTGGCGCAGAAATCGAGGCGCCTCTGTCTATCCATCCCGTTTACTGTGGCGCGCTCCGCCTCGCGCGTTTCCCAAAAATTTCGAATCCTGCGAGATCCGGGATACGCTGTAACCAATCGCGCCAAATATTTCACAACACAGTAACACTCGACGAGTACCCGTATAAATCCACTCGGCAACTTCTGAATCGATTAAGGCGACTGAAATGAAGCCCAAGTTCCAACATGGGCCTCCAGTTCAACATGGGTACTTGTGAAGCTCAAGAGTCGAAGCAAGACTAACTTCGGTTTTCTTTTCACTCGGACCTCAATCCATTCGGGGGCTAATGATGATGATACAACCCTAGGGTAGGGTCATAGGCCTGACCTATATTCCCTACCCAAGGGCACTACCCTAGAAGCAAAGACATCCAAGAGACAGCAGGGAGTACAAATTGAAGACGTTGAGTGCAATCCACTCGACCAGTCGTATCACTCGGGTACCCCTTCGTCCTAGTATCACTCTACCATACAAGAAACCACTCGACCTACTGAAGACCGTGAGTCACTCAGGACAGCAACGGCTAGGCGTTCACTCAGTAGTCTTTAAGATCATTAATAGCATTTTATAACTGGTGTTATCAGTAATGCCCTATCTTTATGTACATTGAACCCCTGTAACGGAGGTGGGCTGGGTCCTGGCACAATCTATATAAGCCACCCCCCTCCTCTGGGACAAGGGTTCGCACCCCTTGTAACACACACACACACACACACACTCATATTCTAGTCGACCACCTGAGAGCACCGAGACGTAGGGCTTTTACCTCCTCCGAGAGGGCTTGAACTCGTAAACTCTTCCGTACAATCTCACCGTAGCTAGGACCTTGCCTCATACGTACCCCCTGTACTTACTATCAGACTTAGTACGACGATAGTCGTCGAGGTGCATCTTGTTCTACATCGTCATTCTCATCGTCTTGACGTGTCCCACTTGTGGATGCCTCCAAGTCAACTCGTGGTTCACCTTGGCGTGAGGTTGAGGCTTCCACTTGGACAGACGTGGTGCTCTCCTTCACCTCCGTTGGGCGAATCTTGCCGATAGACAAGTCTTGGATTTCTTCCGAATGATCGTTGTCACCTACATCAATTGGCAATTGCTCTACTTGCGAGCCGTTAGATTCATAAAACTTCACATCTACTGTCTCTTCAACCTTTTGGGTGAAATTGTTGTAGACACGGTAAGTGTGAGAGTTTGAGCCATAACCGAGTAGGCAACCTTCATGAGACTTAGGAGCAAATTTCGAACGATGATGCTTGTCAAGAATTGTTGGGTGGTAGGTGAGACATATGCCAACGGGTGGCTTATCATTGTGGGAGCCAGTAGGACATCACCTGTGCCTGGAAACGGGATAAGGCGAAGACATGCACGCCGGCGAATCTTACCCAGGTTTGGGGCTCTCTGTGGAGATAACACCCCTAGTCCTGCTCTACGGGGTCTCTGCATGATCACTAGATCAAGACAAGTAGCTACAAGAGGCTCCTTGAGCTGTTCGGCTAGAGGAAGAAGAAGGGAAAGGCTGGCTCTCCTCTTCTCTCTATGTGGTGTCTAAAACTCTCAAAGATCAACCCTTTGCATAGGCTCCCTGGGGGGTTTATTTAGGCCTACCCCCCAGGGGTATAATCGTAATCCAGATGGATGCGGGTCCAGGCCGTCAATGTCTGTAGTCACCGGCTTCTCCGTCGGTCGTCGGGGCCCGCCGACTGGTGGGTCCCGCCGGCTGCCGGCGTCTAGGCCGACAGGATGGGCCCACAGTCCGGGAGTCTTGTCGGCTGCTGGTTACTATGGCCTTACTCTTGGTGACGATGGATTTGTCGGGGTAAGCATGGCTACAGTGCGCCGCCTGGCAGGCTTTCACTATAGCCTTACCCCGTCTTGTCTCCTTAATGGTGCACAAACTTCCAGGGCGGGAGTGGGTTGGCTGTTAGGAGTCGGCTCCCCCCTATGCCGACTGGTGAAGCTTGGCCGCCTTCTGGTATCTCTCTGGCCGGAGGGCCCGCCGCCTGCGGGCCGTACTGGCGGCCTGTCGTGGGTGATGTCATGGTCAACATGGCAACAGTGTCGCGCCGGATGGGAAGTGGCCGCCCCATATGGCGCACTGTGGCCATGCTTGCTCCGGGATTTGGGGGTGGCAGGCTTCACCGTAGGCACGCCCCGTCTTATCGCCGTTTTGTGGGCGCAAACTTAGAGGGTGTGAGCCGAGCCGCCTGCTAGGAGCTGGTTCTCTGATGGCCGGCTGCTAGGAGTCGGCCCTTGTTGAGAGGGATTGCAGAGCCTTACCGCCTTCAGGCAGCCGGCCGGTTCTATAGCCAGCCAGGAGAAGGCAGCCCTGCATCTTGAATGTTGGAGGGTGCCATCGGGCCGATCTTTTTGAAGAGCCAGGGGGAGCTGGTTAGGCTACCCGTGGTCAATTACTCTGACAGTAGTCCTCAAAGCTGGCCGGGTTTCGGGGCTAAAAGGGGGACGAGAAGCCGGGGCAGCTTCCTATTTTGAACAATCGGCAGCTAGGAGTCAGCCTCGATCAGACGCGTCATCTGGAAAGATTTGGAGTTCGAAGGCGGGAACCAGCTGGTGCATGCGCTGGGCGGCGGGCCGGCCGACTGCCGTCCGCGTGCCATGTTGCGCCCTTCAGCTGGTTCAGCCTGCCAGCCCACGCGCGTGATGAGACGTCGCTGGAGGCCTGGGCCCGCCACCATCGTGCCTCGGTTCACACACGGATCATCTGTGGCCGAGGCGGTCGGTTTGCCTTCCAGTGCCAGTTGCCGCACACTTTTAAGGCGCAATAATCGCGGGTCGCGGGGGAGTGGGCGCAGTTAATCCCACGCCTCCCACATCCCGCCCCCTCGGCTTCGTCGCGCCGTGTCTATAAGTAGGGGGGGAGGGGGAGCGGCAGACGCATGCGTGCTCGCCACCCACTCCGCCGCCGCTGCCACTCTGCTTCTCCGGCGACCTTGCAGCACCGCAGCCTTGCCATTGCAAGGGTGCGTTTCCGCCATCGCCGCGCCTTCTCCATTGAGCTCTCGCCGCCATGGCACGCGCCAGGGCTTGAGATGGCTCCAAAGTACACGAGGACCACATCAACTTCCTCCGCAAGATGCGGCGGCTGCCCGGGGAAGATTATGTGTGGGTACGCCTTGCACCGGAGCAGGAGATCTCACCGATGCCGGGGAGGGCGAGCGGGTCATATTCCGCTCGCACTGCCTCCGCGGCTTCGGCTTGCCGGCGAGCAGTTTTCTCCATTCCTTCCTCGACTTCTACAACCTCCAGCCGCACCCCCTCACCCCGAACACGGGGGTGCTGATGTCCGCCTTTGTCACTTTGTGTGAAGGCTTCCTTGGCGTCCTCCCCACCATCAAGCTCTCGGGGGAGTTCTTCTACTCCAATCTCGGCACCGTCGTCAAGAGCATGCCGACTCAGTGCGGCGCCTTCGTCGTGGTGCGGAGGCCGGCGGCGGACTACCCCTTCTCGCCTATCGCACTGATCCAGTCGGTGAAGATGTGGCAACAGTCCTAATTCTATGTGAAGAGCATCTTCCCGCAGGGTGACTGGGTCAACCTGCCGGCTTATGTAACCGGACCGCTGACTGGGAAGTGGCCCAACTGGTCCTACCGGGCCGGGTCGCTGTCGCCTTCTGGAAGCGCTGCCATCGCGAGGCTATGGGTGTTGATCAGGTCGGAGGGACTGATCGGGCCCAACTTGCTCACCGCCTTCGTGGCGCGCCGGGTGCTTCCACTCCAGGGTCGGCCTCACCTGATCTGTCAGATGAGTGGGCACCTCGACCCCAGCCGGCTATGCACCAAGGAGATGCCTCACAACGAGGTAGCTCACATGGTGAACTACCTTACCAACTGCAAGCTTACGGGGAAGTGGCAGTTCGCCAAGGAGCCGTACTCGCGCGCCAACCCCCCGCCTATGGTGCGTTTACTGTTCATCTATTTTTCCTATGTTGCCGAGTTCTTTTTGGCTGGCTTGACCAATTGGTTTATCTCAACAGAGCCCCCTCCTCCAGCCGGCGGCTGGCGCCTCGGGGCCGGAGCGCGAATATCTTCCCGATCGAACGAAGAGCGATGTAGATGACCCCGACTTGGGGGGCGGCCGCCTTGGATGACGACGCCATGGGAGGAGGCAGCGAAGCAGGCGACTCTAGGCTCGGAGCCGGCCTTGGAGATTGGCCAGATGATGACGAGGGGGAAGTCACCCTACGCCGCCAGCCAGCATCCGACCAGCCGGGCAGGAGCTCAGCTGCCGCGCCAGTCGCCTGCGGCGGCGCGCCGAAGCGCTGGGCCAAGTCGAACCTGTTCGGCAGCCGGCCAAAGAAGCCTAAAGGTCAGCTGCGGTGACCAAGTTGGAGGAAGCGTCCGTGAAGGCCACCCGCTTCCGCAAGGCGGTGAAGGAGCCGCAGACGGTTTCTGCGTAAGTGCCAACTCCCTCACGTGTTCTTTCTTTCCTCTTGTTATTTTCTTCTGATTTTTCTTGGCCTTTGCCTTGGAAACAGAGCTCCGCTCTCTCTTGAGCGGACTGCCGCCGCCTCCGTGGTTGGAGTGGCAAGCGGCTCCACCAGCGCCCGCTGCGTAGACCCTCATGCGGAGCTTCATGCGGCGATAGAGCGGAACACGCGGGAGGTGTGTGAGGAGCGGGAGGCAGAGCAGCAGAAGGCGGCTGTCTCCAAGGCGGTGTAGGAGGCGGTGAAGGAGATGACGAGGGCGCAGGCCAATGCGATGGAGAAGTCCCAGGCGGATGCCGCGGCCGCGGCGCAGGCACAAGAGGCTTTGGGCAATCAGCCTCCACAGCTCATGATCCCCCTCCGCTCCCTGGCGCCCGAGATCCCGGTGGGGTCGCCCAAGGGAGCCGGCGGCGACCAGCCCGCAATGGAGAGGGAGGAGGGCGACGTCATCGCCCCGGAGAAGGAGGCGGCTCCGACATCGCCAATTGGGGCGAGCCAAGGCAGCCAGCCCGGCGCGCCGCCTGTGCCGCCAACTGGTGGTTAGCTGGCTGTGAGGGCGGACCTTGTGGTTCGACACTCGGCATGTCAGCGCGCGGGGAAGGCAACCTCGGCGCCAAACCCACAGAAGGCCATGGGCTCGAGCTCATCGGCCTAGGATCTGGAGGCGGCCTCCGTCAGCTCGCCGGGGTGGACGCCGGGTGGCGGGACGGCCGTGCTGAACGCGGCGGCCCAAGATGTTCGGAACCGGCTTTAGTCCCAGGCCGCCATGCTGAAGCAGTACAACCAAGAGTTCCTGGTGACACGGTCAGCCATCCGGGTAAGCTTCTCGATTTTTTCTTTTGCTTCTTTCTCTTGAATTCTTCTGTGGGGGCGCGTCAGGGCACCCACTGGGTGTATTCCCCGAGTTCCAAGTTGGCTGCTGAGCAGGCGGCTTGGAACTTCTTAGCAGGCTTCGGGTGCTAACTTGTTTTTGTTTGTTTGCCCGTCCCTTTTTGCAGGACTATCACAATGTCCGTGCGGCCACCTTGAACTCCCAAACCTGGGAGCTGGCTCAGAAGACTGACGAATTGTCGGAGAGCTGGAGTAAGTGCTCCATCCCGTGTCTCTTGTGGGGGCGCGTCAGCGCATCGACTGGGTGTAGTCCCTAAGATTCGGGCCGACTACTGAGAACTCGGGCTGGATCTTTCCTGGTGACTTCTTTCTTATTGTTTTTTCTTCTTCGCCGTTTCTGCAGAGGCCAACGCCGACCTGCTACAGCAACTGAGCGAGGCCAGACCGCCCTACGCGCCAAGGAGGTTGAGTGCAACGCCTTGGTTCAGGAGCGCGACCGCTTGACCAAGAAGTTGGCCAACCAGGAGGAGAGCCATAAGGCGGCCCTGAAGACGGTGAAGGACAGCGAGGCCTCCCTCCAAGCCGAGTACGAGACTGAGGCGACAAACTGGGCCGAGTCGAGGCAGGCGCTGAGCGAGGGCTACGGCTAGATCGAAGACCTAGTTGACGGTAAGCCGCCTTCCTCTTCGTCCATTTCTTGCCGCCTTCTGCCTGGTCCAACTTCTGACTTTGTGTTTTTCACTTTTCCTTTCTCTTTTGCGCAGAGTACTTCCCCGTCTATTCTGTTGCCGCCAGCCAGGTCATCGAAGCCCATCGCAATGCGTAGAGGCAGGATGGCGCTGAGATTGTGCCGGATACTCGAGGAGCAGCTCCTGGCCGTCCAAGCACGTCTCCAGCCGGCTCATCGCATGCTCCGCCGCCTTCAGCGTACTGGAGCCCAGGTGCTGTCTGCCCTCTGGCCCAGTGAAGTGATTCTCCGCACCCCAGTCAGACTCGGGCTGGAGGTGATGGTTGGTTGCTTCAAGGCCGGTAAGGCTTCTGCAGCTCGGGCAGGCGCCAGGTGGGCACTCTAGTTCGTCCGAGCCTGGTATCCTGGGATGAACTTGGCCCAGCTGGCCACGTGGAGATAGGAGGCCAACGAGGAGCTGGAGCCGGTGCGGCCGGCCATCAACCAGCGTGCCTCGATGATCGCCGAGTACACCGACACCAGTGCCTTTGTCCCCGAGGTGAACGACGACGATGTTGCTCTGCCGGAGGAGTGGTTCGGGCTGAACCCGGCAGATGGTGAAGACTCGGCGGAGGAGATTGACTCCAACGACGAGGGCGAGGAAGAGGAGGACGAAGATGGTGGAGATGTTGCACCGGATGGTGGAGTAGCCGACCAGCCTCAACTTGACCATGCCTCCAACAACGAGGCACGCGCGAGCGCGCCGCCTACCACTGGTCATAATCAAGCTGAGACTCGCTAGCCAGCCACTCCTCCAGCCAGCGCTGCCGCCTCCACAGACCTGCCCAACTTGCCTGTTGCACATTTGGCCTGAGCTGCCATCTTTATCTTTTCTTTCTTGTTTGTTTACTTTTTGAACAATATTCGTTAAATTCGCGCAGCTCCACCCACTAGGGGTGTATTCAGACTGCTTGGAGGCCGGCCCTTCGAAGGCCTTTTTGTGTAAATATAATCTTGTGTGCTTTCGACTTCTGACTGTGCTTGCTTTTCATCTTTTTTGGCTGTTTGCTTTGCAGACCTCCCTTGGTCACCGCCTTCCTAGCCGGGAAGCTGCTCTGTAGTCTGTGGCTGGGAAAGTACTTGGATGTGTGGAAGGGAAAGTACTTTAGCTTTCTTAGATTGTTGCAAGGTGAGTGGGATGCCGGCCAGCCGGCTGTTTAACAGTCGGTTGGCAGGGTGGGGAGCCGGCTTGTGTTTATGTAAGCCCGTTGGTCCTTAGCCGTTTTTCATGTGGTCACCTTTTCCTGCCTTTAGCTCTTGCTAGTCGAACAGTCGACTCTGCGAGCTGCAACTTTTGGCAAGAGAGGGCTTAGATGCCGGCACACTACTTGTCTGACTGCAGGCGGAACTTAGCATAGTTCAAGGCGGCAAGTCCCCGGGCCGACTGGTCGAACCCGATGCCGGACAGAAAAACAAATGTAATAAAACATTCATAGGCATGATACTCATCATATAGGTAAAAGAGGGTAGTCCCCGAGTTCTCCTCGGGGAGCCCGATATCTTGTATTTAATACAAAAGGTAGCGTGATACATACTGCATTTAACTGTAAAATCTTCAGAGGAGATTGGCATTCCATGGTCATTCCGACTCCTTGCCGGAATCGTCTCTCTTGCGCGCCTTGGGCTTGTGTGCGTCGATCAGGTAGTAGGAGTCATTGCCCAAGGCTTTGCTGATGACGAAGGGGCCTTCCCAAGGGCCCGAGAGCTTGTGCTGGCCGTCTGTTCGCTGGATCAACCGGAGCACAAGATCGCCCTCTTGGAAGGATCTTGGGTTAACCTTTCGATTGTGGTAACCAGGCAAACCCTACTGGTAGATGGCAGACCGGCTGAGTGCTAACAGCCGGTCCTCTTCCAGTAGGTGAATACCATCTTCTCGCGCTTCCTTGGCCTCCACTTCCGTGTACATGGTGAATAGAGGTGAGTCAAACTCGATGTCAGTTGCGATGACAGCCTCGACACCATATACAAGGAAGAAAGGAGTGAAGCCGGTTGACTTGTTCGGGGTGGTACGCAAGCTCCAGAGGACGGCCGACAGCTCCTCGAGCCAGCAGCCGACCAATCTCTCCAGAGGTATGACCAGTCGGGGCTTGATGCCGGACAAGATGATGCCATTTGCTCGCTTGACTTGGCCATTTGACTGCGGGTGGGCAATGGACGCTAAGTCTAGTTGAATGCCCTATGTTGCGTAGAAACGTGCCAATGCTCCTTTGGCAAAATTCGTGCCGTTGTCGGTGATGATGCTGTGTGGTAAGCCGTACCAGGTGGTGATGTCTGCGATGAATGTCACAACAGTCGGCCCATTCAGCTTCTTGATTGGCTTCACTTCAATCCACTTGGTGAACTTGTCCACAGCGACAAGCAGATGTGTCATGCCACCGCGTGCCGTCTTAAATGGGCCCACCATGTCCAGCCCCAGACGGCAAAGGGCCAGGTGAGGGGGATGGTCTTGAGGGAAGAAGCCGGCAAATGTCGCTTGGAACTAAAAACTTGGCACCCTTTGCAGTGTTTGACCAATTCATTGGTGTCTTCCAAAGCAGTCGGCTAGAAGAAGCCATGGCGGAATGCTTTGGCGACAAGTGATCTTGAGGCCGCGTGGTGGCCGCACTCGCCTTGGTGGATATTTTTGAGGATTGCAATGCCCTTCTCTGGCTCGACGCAGCATTGGAAGACTCCTGTGACACTATGTCTAACGAGTTCTCTGTTCCCTATTGTGTATGCTCCGGCTCGGCGTTGAACTTGTCTTGCCGAGATCTCATCAGTCGGCAGCTCTCTATTTACCAGAAAGTTGAGGATGGGCTGGGCCCATGATGGCGCTACGACGTCTTCTATTGCCAACATGACTACTGCGACCAGGGCGGGTGGGTTGGGTGGTGAAGAGTTGGAGTCGGCCGCCGCCTGCTGTGTCGTCGTAGTCCCCGGGCCGACTGCTGCAGTCCCCGGGCCGGGTTCTGAAGTCCCCAAGCCTAGTGCGACTACAACAATCCCCGAGCCGCCTCTTGAAGTCCCCGAGCCGCCTGCCGAGTTCCCCAAGTCGGATCCGACTGTCTCAGGGTCAGGCAGCACGAAGATGGAGTCTGATTCTGGAGACGGCTTGACAGATGACTTGAGGAGGCGTTGGAGGGATATTCCGGTTGGTATAGCTTACCGGGTGGAGCCGATTCATACCAGAGCATCTGCTTGCTGGTTGTCGGCCCGTCGCACGTGGAGAAACTCGCACCCTTCAATGTATCCGCTGAGATGCTAAATGAGGAAATGGTAGCTCGCCATGTTTGCATCCTTGGCGTGCCAATCGCCAGATGATTGCTGGATCACCAAGTCTGAGTCGCCATAGCACAGGATCCAGCGGATGCCGAGTTCTTTGGCCAGCCGGAGCCGATGTGTGAGCGCCTCAAACTCGGCCACGTTGTTGGAGGCGGCAAAATGGATTTGCAATGTGTATGTGAGCTTGTCGCCCTTGGGAGAGATGAGGACGATGCCGGCTCCCAAGCCGGTGCGCATCTTGGATCCGTCGAAGTGCATCCGCCAATGAGTGGAGTCGGGTGCCGGTGGCAGGTACTGGGTCTCGGCCCAGTCGACAAGGAAGTCGGCCAGCACTTGGGACTTGATGGCGGTGCGCGGCTGGTAGAAGATGGTATAAGGAGCCCGCGCAATGGCCCACTTGGCCACCCGACCAGATGCATCCCGGCTGCCTATGATCTCGGCAAGCGGGCAGTGCAAAAGACCATGATGGGGTGCTCTTGAAAGTAGGGCTTGAGCTTCTTGGCAGCAAAATACACACCATAGCACATCTTATGGTAGTGGGGGTAATTCTGCTTTGAGGTTGACAGCACTTCGCTCAAATAATACACCAGCCTCTGGACCAGCTGAGCCCGACCTTCTTCTGGGCGCTGAACCACGATGACGGTGCTGACCACCCGGCTGGTTGTAGCAATGTAAAGGAGCATGGGCTCTTTTTCAGTCGGTGCCACTAGGACAGGCGGCATGGTCAACATATTTTTTAACTTGTGAAATTCTTCATCCGCCTGGTCATTCCACTCGAAATTAGTGGATTTTCTCATGAGCTGATACAAGGGGAGAGCCTTCTCTCTCAGCCGACTAATGAAGCGGTTGAGCGAAGCCAGGCACCCAGTGAACTCTTGGACATCTCAAAGCCGGGTGGGAATCTCCATCCTCTGTATGGCCTTGATCTTTACCGAGTTGCACTCAATGCCCCGTCCAGAGACGAGGAAGCCTAGGAGCTGGCCGGCTGGTACTCCAAACATGCATTTCTCTGGGTTGAGCTTGATCTGAAATCAGCGCAAGTTGTCAAATGTTTCTTTGAGATCTTCCAGCAGGGTGTCGCGCTTCTCTGTCTTCACCACAATATCGTCTACGTAGACGTGGGCATTTCTGCCAAGTTGCTTGAGGAGGCACTTCTGCATGCAAGTTGAAAAGTGGCACCGGCGTTTCTCAAGCCGAATGTCATAGTCAGGTAAGAGAAAGCTCCGAATGGTGTGATGAAGGCGGTCTTCAGGCGGTCGGCTAGATCCAACTTGATCTGATGGTAACCTGAGTAGGCATCCAAGAAACTCAACAGCTTGCATCCGGCTATGGAGTCTATCACTTGGTCAATCCGGGGCTAAGCAAACGGATCTTTAGGGCAAGCTTTGTTGAGGCTGGTGTAGTCTATACACATGCACCACTTCTTGTTCTTCTTCAACACTAGGACCAGATTGGCAAGCCATTCTGGAAAGAATACTTCCATAATGAACCCGGCTTCCAAAAGCCAGCCTATCTCTTCACCAACAATTCTTCTCTTCTTCTCCGATAGTTGGCGGAGGGGTTGCTTGACAGGATTTGCATCTGCTCGGATGTGTAGCTTGTGCTCGGCGAAATCCGTCGGGACACCTGGCATGTCCTTGGGGGACCATGCAAAGATATCCCGATTCTCATGGAGGAAATCGATGAGCTTGCTTTCCTATTTGCTGTCCGGGTTTGCACCCAGAACAGCAAATCTCTCCGGGTGCTCTAGATCGAGAGGTATCTTCTTTATTTCCTTGGCCGGCTGGAAGGAGCCCTGAGCTTACGACTCCTTGTGGTCCGGCGGCTTGCCGGCCATGGCCACAACCCGGTCAAGGATATTTTTCTCAACGGCAATCATGAGGGACTCGGCCAGCCGGCTGCTGGCTACAGCACAGGCAGAGGATTTCTTGTAGTCTCCGACTATGGTGATGATGCCCTTGGATCTCGGCATCTTCATCTTGAGGTAAGCATAGTGGGGCACAACAATGAACTTGGCCAAGGCAGGTCGGCCAAGTAAAGCGTGGTAAGGGCTCTCTAGGTCCACCACTTCAAACCAGATTGCTTCACGATGGAAGTGATCTTTGTCTCTGAAGAGGACATCTATCTTGATCTTGCCGATTGGTGAGCAGGACAAGCTGGGTACAATGCCATGGAACATGGTCCGACTGGCAAGAGTTGCTTCGTCTTGATGTTCAGCTTCTCCATGGTGTCACAGTACAGGATATTGATGCTGCTTCCACCATCAATCAGAACTCGGGAGAAGCGGATGGCCCGCCTTTCTGTTGCAAAGGTGGCATCCAACACCAACGCGTAAGATCCTGGAGACGACATCACCTCTGGGTGATCAGCCCGGCTCCACCTGATAGGCTTTTCAGACCAATGCATAAAATCTGGGTCCTTGGAGGCAACTGCATTGACTTCTTGGTGCTGTCAGCGCCGGCTGCGCCTGTCCTCAGCTTGGCTTGTGAAGATGACGTAGGTCGCATGCTCGTTAGGGAACTCGTCTTGAATGGCTCCGACTGCTGGGCGAGCGGCTGGCTGTTTATGAGCCGGAGGCAGCTGGCCAGCAGGCGGAGGGGGCAGTAGTCCTTCGCCCTTGGAGATCCGTGTGAGCCAATGAGATTTCCGAGTTATGTGATTGGACGACTCCACGCCGCTGTGGAACTTGCAGGGGGCATCAAGGGTTTGCTCGTAGGAGAAAGCCGGCTGCCAAGCCGGCCTGCCGCCCTTGGGACGTTGGGCGCGGGCTGCCCTTCAGGCTGTTCGTCTTCGACTATGGCCACCTGCCGACTGGTGGAAGGCGGCATTGGATCCTTGCGCTAGTTGTCTTTTTGGTGTGGGCATCGGTTCGAGTCACCAGCCGGTGTCCTTGGAGCCGAAGGAAGCACCTTTCCAGAGGCGTCCACTCGGAGCTTGGTCTTCATCGAGGAGTCGGCCGTGGCGTACTTGTTTGCTATGATCAGCAGTTTGACGAGTGTAGCCGGCTCGTCGCAGAGAAGTCGGTGCTTGAGGAGGGTGTCCTCTCGGCACCCGGTGGTGAAGTACTCTATTGCTTGCACCTCATGCACGCCCTGGCAAGAGTTATCGAGCTTGGTCCAATGCGTGAGGTAGTCACGGGTCAATTCGCTGGGGCCTTGGACACACAAGGAGAGCTGGCGGGGCTTGGGAGGCCGCTTGTATGTGCTGGTGAAGTTGCGGATGAAGACTTCCATGAATTCTAGCCAGCTGTTGACGCCGTAGGTCTTAAGGCTGTCCAGCCAGGTGCATGTCGTGCCTTGAAGCATGAGGGGGACGTATGTCGGTGTCAAAACCGGCGGATCTCGGGTAGGGGGTCCCGAACTGTGCGTCTAGGCAGATGGTAACAGGAGACAAGGGACACGATGTTTTACCCAGGTTCGGGCCCTCTTGATGGAGGTAAAACCCTACGTCCTGCTTGATTAATATTGATGATGTGTGTTACAAGAGTGGATCTACCACGAGATCAAGGAGGCTAAACCCTAGAAGCTAGCCTATGGTATGATTGTTGTTCGTCCTAAGGACTAAAGCCATCCGGTTTAGATAGACACCAGAGAGGGCTAGGGTTACACAGAGTCGGTTACAATGGTAGGAAATCTACATATCCGTATCGCCAAGCTTGCCTTCCACGCCAAGGAAAGTCCCATCCGGACACGGGACGAAGTCTTCAATCTTGTATCTTCATAGTCTTGGAGTCCGGCCGATGATGATAGTTCGGCTATCCGGACACCCCCTAGTCCGGAACTCCCTCAGTAGCCCCTAAACCAGGCTTCAATGACGATGAGTCTGGCGCGCATGTTGTCTTCGGCATTGCAAGGCGGGTTCTTCCTCCGAATAATTTATAGAAGATTGTGAACACCAGGATAGTGTCTGGCTCTGCAAAATAAATTCCACATACCACACCGTACAGAGAATAATGTTACACAAGTTCAATCCGCTGACATATTCTGTGGCGTGACGTCACACCATTACCAAGCCTTTACTTGAATTGTTTTTATTATTCCACCTCCGTGCGTTTAGCGAGGCGGTTTCCTTGGCACTCTTGTCGAAGCAGAGATCGTGTTCCCCTTATTCCGGGATTCCCATCAATACGGACGTGGGTAACCCAACCGCGCCATTGATTGTGACGCTTGGGAGATAAGCGAGTTTTACCAGGCCGGTGGGGACACATGTTTTTGTCCGCCCATGTAAGGGGATAAAGATCCAACCCTTTTACCTGCGCCTTCTTCCTCCTTGGCTTATCCATGTCCGCGAACTCGAGCTCCAGCGCCCAAGTACGCACTTCTCACCTCAACCTTCTCCAACTATGTCCGGAGCGGGAGGCAAGTGGATGGCCTCCACCATCACGGAGGGGCAGATCCAGAAGCTGCGTGACGCTGGATATTTGTCCAGCGACATCGCGCATCGGCTCCCCGACGAGGGAGAGCTCATCCCCACCCCCAGGCCCCATGAGAAGGTAGTATTCCTTCCCCATTTCCTCTGCGGACTGGGCTTCCCACTTCATCCCTTTGTCCGGGGGCTCATGTTCTACTACGGCCTAGATTTCCATGATCTGGCCCGGAATTTCATCCTCAACATCTCGGCGTTTATCATCGTGTCCGAGGTCTTCCTCTGCATCCAGCCCCACTTCGGCTTGTGGCTCAAGACCTTCAGTGTCAAGCCGAAGGTTGTGAAGGGCAGCCAAGCGGAGTGCGGAGGCGCCATGGTGGGCAGGATGTCCCACGCTACGTGGCTGGAGGGCACTTTCATGGAAACCATTAAGGGGTGGCAATCGGGGTGGTTCTACATCACTGAGCCGCGTGACCCTGATTGGGCAGCGGCCCCCAAATTCAGATCCGGCATCCCTACACGGCTCACCTCTTGGAAAGAGAGTGGCCGGATCTGGGGGGATTCGGAGGAGCTGACCGGACTCCAAGCCTGTATCCAGAAGCTGGTGGACAAGAAGCTCAAGCTTGTCAACATAGTCCAGGTCATGCTCATCCGCCGGATTCTCCCATGCCAGCGACGGGGATTCAACATGTGGGAGTTCGATCCGGCGCAGCACCAGACTCTGAGCGGGCTCTTCGACACTACGTACGAAGATGTCTGGAAGGTGCTGTTCAAAGGCGCCGAGGCTCCCGCATCCGCTACCGAAGATCGCGGATTCCGCTCGCAGCGTCTAGCTGACGAGGTAAGTGATTTTGCCACTTGTTTTCCATAGTTTGACTATATGCGGGATCTAAACTCCCTTTACCTTTGACAGGACAGGCTGGCGAAGGCCGAACGGACTATCTGTCCGGCCCCATTGCCAGAGGACCCAGCGGACGCCCGCCTAACGGGGCTGCTGGCTCCGGCACCCCACGTGGTGGCGGAGAAGAAGGCCAAGAAGAAGGCCACGGGGACTCGGAAGAGTTCCCGTTTTCAGGTGCTATTGGATGATGAATCCGAGGCCGACTCCTCCCACCAAGGCGAGGAGGAGAAGAAGAAAGCCTCTCCCCCAGCGGGGGGAGGGAAGAAAAGGAAGGCCTCCCAAACAAGGGAGGCCGAGGGGTCCAAGAAGGGAAAAACTCTTCCCCCGGACTGCTCCGCCAACGCCAGTGACGACGACGAGGACTGGCCTCCAAGGGCCAAGCCCCTGGCGAGGTCGTAAGTATCCGGAATCCCGAATAACTTCAAGGTTTTTCCTTTTCGCCACATAATGTGTTTTTAATGCCGCATACAACCCTGCAGTCCGCCCAAGGATGATCTTCCCGCTTCATCGAGCGGGTCCTTGGGTGCATTGGATATGGATTCCCTTCCGACTGCCTCCACCCCTCGCGCCGCGGATGATGCCGAGGTGGGATCCCAGGAAGGGACCCATCAGGAGGCGGAGGCCTCGGAGGTGTCACAGGACAACCTCTCGGACTTTGCACCGGACTCGGCCCCGGAACCCATAGTGGCTCCGGAGTCCGGCGGGCGACCCCTTTGCAAGAAGGGCAAGACCGTGACGCCGGCTGCCTCCGTCCAACCGGAGGTGCCGGATAATTTGCTGGAGGCGCTCAACGGCGCCTCCATCGAAGAGGAACACCGCACTGTTATGAGTGCGGTGATTCAGAAGGTGCAGCTCGCCAAGAGCGGGCTGAACGAAGCCTGCAGAAGCCTTCTAACAAGCTTTGAGGTAAGAATTTCAATATGTATAAAATGGTACCGCATAGACAGTAGCCCCTGATGCTCGGTTCGGCGTTCGGGAAGAAAAGCCGGACTGAGGATCTAAAAAGATATACGCAGGAGTCCGAAAAAATATGTCAATTTGGGATTGCAGGTTGCGCTGCTGACCTCTGCCGCACTGACTGCGGAGGTCAATACTTTAAAGGAAAACCTCGAGCGGTTCGAGAACGAGCTCGGCCGTGCCAAGAAGCAGCTCGAGGATAAGGAAGGTGAGTAACACCTTATTAAATTGTACCTTACAGAAAAGGATTTTGGTTGCGGAAAGAATGACAAGGATAACGTGGGTATTACAGGGGCCACTAACGAGGTGGCGACCCTGAAAGAGGCGGTGGCCGTGGCCGAACGCAATGCGGCCACGGAGCGCACCGAGAGAGAGAAGCAGGAGGCGCGGGTGGCGGAGGTACAGCAAGAGCTCTAGGATCTCGTGAAAAAACATGAGAGCCTGGAGCATGACTCAAAGACTCGAGAGTCTGAGCTTGCAACGGCTCTTGAGAATGCCAAATCCGCTAAGGCCGAAGCCTACAAGGCCCTCCAGGAGATTGAGGCGGTGAAGAAAATAGCAGCGGGTAAGGCATTTTTCATGAAAAGTAAGCATGTGAGTGTTAATTACCTGTTGCTTACCCGAATTCGGAGCTCTCCAGGAGCGTTCGCAGATCTTCCTCGCAGTGTGTTCGATGCTGCCGCATTCTACCGGGCCGAGGAGGGGAGCTCGACGGAGAAGGTCTTCTGGTCTCAGTATGCTGAGGCCGGACATCCGGTGCCCCTTAGCGACCAACTGAAGCAGCTGGTCGAGCTCCACAAGGCGGCCGAACAGGCCATGAAGGGCCTCATAGTTCGGCTGTGGCCTAAGGAGGCCATGCCTGGGAGCTACTTCGGCCTGGTGCGGCGGCTGGTGGATGCGTGCCCGTGGGTTGAAGTCATCAGGCACTCCTCCTGTATTGAGGGTGCCCGTCGGGCCCTTGCCCGCACGAAGGTGCACTGGGGCAAGATGGATGCCCAGAAGCTTGTGACGGACCCGCCACTAGAGGGCAAGGAGCATCGCACGCCCGAGATGTATTATAAGAGTGTGCTGAAGGGCGCCCGCGTTATTGCGGGGGAGTGCTCCAAAGATGTAATTTTTGAGTAGAATCGCATTTTGTTATCCTGTGCGCTGAAAACTTAGTTCATATGCGCTAAGCAACGCTTGTTAATTTAAAATATTACCTTCTGTGCGGCTGTTTATCAAATCTGAGAGATGGCAAGTCGTCGACTTCAGCCCCCATGCCACGAGTGCTGGGGTGTTCGGGATAAACTTGAGCACTCTTGTTCCCATTTTTGGGTCCATCTAGGGAGGCGCTCAACACAGCGAACAAGGCAACCGGACTTATAATGCTTGAACACTCTCACTTAGCCATAGAATTATATGATTTTAAATTTCGGCGAAGCCCCTAGTCTTCGGAAGGCCGAATTTGGGGCGCTATCCACGCCTGGGCCGGACAAGATCCGGCTCTTCGCTCTAAGCGGCATAAGTCTTTAAGGACTCGCAAAAACCTCTCGAACAGCAACCGGCTCTCGCCTCATCATGACGGTCAGTTTTAGCTTTCTCCACTGAGGTGTTAACCCAGCTCAACTGGGGCGCAATCGCAGTGGTTCTCCCAGTGCTACCTTAGCCGATACAACGGAACGTAAGGTACCAAAACATGGGAGCCAGACAAACCCAACTATTGACCCAAGACATGATTCGGAGCCGATGCATATAATGCTATAAGTTCGGGGTGCCGCACCTGTGAAAGTGTTCGGACTTATCACACCATGCTGCGGGAAGCATAAGCCCCTGTGTGTTTTTGGCTGTACCAAAGTGTATGGATGCGACATGTCGTAGATGAACATATGTATGAAAAAGGAATGCAATTATAAGCAAAAAGGTGCTGCATTGTTTTATTCGATAAGTGCTGCTATGAATGCAGAATGATACAAATAGTGCGATAAGCAAGGGATGGGACTGTTAAACATATCCCCCTCCAGGTGTAGGCTGCAGACTGGTGTATAAAAATGCTCGTAATGGAGACCACCTGTATATTTGTTGTAGCCTGTATCCTTCCCTGGCTATTGCATCGTGAGTTTGGCAGGTTTGGGCTTATTGTGGTCGTGCCCCTCTCCGCATGCCCATGGTATCTTCAGAGCGTAATGGTCTACGCGAAGGACCTGTTTGGATGTTTTGCAGGGGCAGGGGTTGGGGCCGCACTGCTACGCGTGCTCGGAATGTGCCAGGTGGTCTTGTTGTAGGTTACTCCGGGCGTGCTTAGCTATGTGCGGCCGCTTAACGGCCGGACTCGAGAATTGCCTTAAGAGGCTGCATTGTACTTCTGCCGCGAGAGCCGTTGTATGTTCCTCCATTCGGAGAGAGCGTTCAGTGTTTTCGTTGACCGTGATGACTCCTCTAGGGCCTGGTATCTTGAGGTATGCGTAGTGCGGCACCGCGTTGAACTTTGCAAACGCGGTACGTCCGAGCAAGGCATGATAGCCGCTGCGGAACGGGACTATGTCGAAGATTAACTCCTCGCTTTGGAAGTTATCTGGGGATACGAAGACCACTTCTAGTGTAACTGAACCTGTACAGTTGGCTTCTACACCTGGTATGACGCCTTTAAAGGTCATCTTGGTAGGTTTAATCCTTGAGGGGTCGATGCCCATTTTGCGCACTGTATCCTGATAAAGCAGGTTCAGGCTACTACCGCCGTCCATTAGGACTCTGGTGAGGTGAAATCCATCGACGATTGGGTCTAAGACCAATGCGGCGAATCCGCCATGGCGGATGCTGGTGGGGTGGTCCCTTCGGTCAAAAGTGATCGGGCAGGAGGACCATGGATTGAACTTCAGGGCGACTGGCTCCATCGTGTATACATCCCTGAGTGCATGCTTCCGCTCCCTTTTGGGTATGTGCGTTGCGTATATCATGTTCACCGTCCACACCTATGGGGGGAAACCCTTCTGTCCTCTATTGTTTGACGGTCGGGTCTCTTCCTCGTCATCGCTATGCAGCCCCTTGTCATTGTTTTCGGCAATTAACTTGCCTGCCTGCTTGAATACCCAACAGTCCCTATTGGTGTGGTTAGCTGGCTTTTAGGGGGTGCCGTGTTTCTGGCATAAGCGGCCGAGTATTCGGTCCAAATTGGACGGACCCAGAGCAGTTCTTTTGAATGGCTTTTTCCGCTGACCGGGTTTGGAGCCTCTGAATCCGGCATCGACTGTCGTATCCTCACTATTGTCGCCATTGATGTGGCGTTTGCTTTCGT
Source organism: Triticum dicoccoides (assembly GCF_002162155.2). Classification (NCBI taxonomy): domain Eukaryota; kingdom Viridiplantae; phylum Streptophyta; class Magnoliopsida; order Poales; family Poaceae; genus Triticum; species Triticum dicoccoides. Next base: position 708,164,346 of record NC_041385.1, on the reverse strand, counting down.
TATTACGCGACCTGCCATTCCGGTCCTTGAAATCCGGACTGCCAAAATTTTTGCTGAGGTTGTTGCTGCGTGCAAGGTTGTCAGAATCGCGATTCTGTTATACGATTCTACGACTTTACAATCCAAACTAACCCTTATGATTCTACGATTTTAGTTCTTAGAATCTACGTTTCAACGATCCTGCTAGTGAAGATTCTACGATTTGCGATCCTACCATCGAAGCTCTGATCCGATTCGAGATTGCGATTCTGACAACCTTGGCTGCGTGCTAGCCAGCTGTCCTCACCTGCGCAAAAGCGGGTCATGAGTGATGTAAGGGCTGCCATGGATTTCGGCTTTTCCTGTCCCAGGTGCCGGGCAAGCCACTCGTCGCGGATGTTATGCTTGAAGGCTGCGAGGGCCTCCGCATCCGGATAGTCGACGATTTGGTTTTTCTTGGTTAAGAACCGTGTCCAGAATTGTCTGGCCGATTCGTCTGGCTGCTGAATTATGTGGCTTAGGTCATCAGCGTCTGGTGGTCGCACATACGTGCCTTGGAAGTTATCGAGGAATGCGGCTTCTAGGTCTTCCCAACTCCCAATTGACTCTGTTGGCAAGCTGTTAAGCTTGAGGGGGAGATATTTGATGGCGTGAAGATCGTCGCCGCGGGCCATGTGGATGTGAAGAAGATAGTCTTCGATCCAAACCGCGAGGTCTGTTGTGCCATCGTAAGATTCGACATTCACGGGTTTAAACCCTTCGGGGATTTGATGATCCATTACTTCATCTGTGAAGCATAGTGGGTGTGCGGCGCCTCTGTACTGGGCGATATCACAACGGAGCTCAAAAGAGCTCTGTCTACTTTGTTTGGCCCAGCCGGACTTACTGTCTCCGGCGCGACGGTTGTCGTCACGTACCGTGGGGCGCCCACGCGATCCATAGATCGATCTTGATTGTCTTGCCTTATCCTCCAATATATCTCGCAAGTCCGGAGCGTGCCCCTATGGTCTTGTGCTTTTCGAGCGGTGCCAGGGTACGGGTCTAGTGAAGGGCCTACAGGCCTCTCTGTCGCGACCACGGGGTGGTCGGTCAGCCGTATTGTCTCCTGGTGATGCGGGTTCATACGCTTCCTCCTCTAATCGGGGGGAGCAGCTTGCGTTTAGGGTAGCTTTTGGAGGGGCGTTCGAGCTCATGCTCTTCGGCTGCGACGACTTCAGTCCATCTGTCGGCTAGCAGATCTTGATCAGCTCTAAGTTGTTGCTGCTTTTTCTTGAGGCTGTTCGCCGTGGCCATAAGCCTGCGTTTAAAACGCTCTTGTTCGACAGGATCCTCAGGCACGACGAATTCATCGTCGTCGAGGCTTGCTTCGTCTCCGGAGGGAGGCATATAATCATCTACCTCTTCTTCTGCCGCTCTCTCACGAGGGCTGGCGTCTCCATCCTCCTGCGCTGGATCTTGCTGGAGTGGGTTCTCTTTGGCACTGTCCGGTGTATTGTTATCTCCGGTGCCGGAATCTTCATTCTTGCTGTGGCGCAATTTAGAGCGGCGCCTCTGACGCTGGCGCTTGGGCTGTTTCTTGGAGGGGTCATCCTCCTCTGTTCCTTCGCCATTCCCATCCTTTGGGATATCCACCATGTATATGTCATATGATGAGGTGGCTTTCCAGTGCCCGGTAGGCGCTGGTTCTTGTTCGTCTCCGGCATTGTCATCCATACCGTCGATGTCTTCGGAGTCATAGTCTAGCATGTCGGTTAGATCGTCGACAGCGGCTACCAAGTGGGTGTTGGGTGGGCTTTGAATTTCTTCGTCGTCCGCATCCCAACCGTCCTGGCCGCATTCCGGCCAGGGCTCTCCTGATAACGAGAGATACTTTAGCAAACTCAGGATGTCGCCGAAAGGTGAGTGTTGAAAGATGTCCGCTGCGGTGAACTCCATGATCGGCGCCCAATTGGATTCGATCGGGGTGGGCGCGGGAGGTTCAGAGTCCGGCAGGGAGTCCGGCACCTCGGAGTCATGAGCTTTATGAGGGACAAGGTCAGTGTTCGGCTCTATCGCAGTAGAGGTTGCAGCCCCCGAGGCGGTGTCTAGCCACCCATCCTCGATCTGCGCAGCCGGCTCGGAATTGAAGATCGGAGCGAGTTCGAGTGCGGCCTCCAGGGTACTGTCCGGCTGTAGAGCTACATCATGCTCGCCATGACAGTGCGGCACGCTCGGCTGTGGCTCGAATCCATCGAGGATCAAGTCCCCGCGGGTGTCAGCCGTGAAGTTCAAACTTCCAAACCTGACCTGACGGCCAGGGGCGTAGCTTTCGATCTGCTCCAGATGGCCAAGAGAATTGGCCCGCAGTGCGAAGCAGCCGAATACGAAGATCTGTCCGGGGAGAAAGGTCTCACCCTAGACTGCATCGTTGATGATGGTCGAAGAAGCCATCGAGCCTATCGGTGACGACACAGAGGAACTCTCAATGAAAGCACCAATGTCGGTGTCAAAACCGGCGGATCTCGGGTAGGGGGTCCCGAACTGTGCGTCTAGGCGGATGGTAACAGGAGACAAGGGACACGATGTTTTACCCAGGTTCGGGCCCTCTTGATGGAGGTAAAACCCTATGTCCTGCTTGATTAATATTGATGATGTGTGTTACAAGAGTGGATCTACCACGAGATCAAGGAGGCTAAACCCTAGGAGCTAGCCTATGGTATGATTGTTGTTCGTCCTAAGGACTAAATCCATCCAATTTATATAGACACCGGAGAGAGCTAGGGTTACACAGAGTCGGTTACAATGGTAGGAAATCTACATATCCGTATCGCCAAGCTTGCCTTCCACGCCAAGGAAAGTCCCATCCGGACACGGGATGAAGTCTTCAATCTTGTATCTTCATAGTCTTTGAATCCGGCCGATGATGACAGTTCGGCTATCCGGACACCCCCTAGTCCAGAACTCCCTCAACGTACTTCACGGCAACATGGCTGTTGCCGTTTGCTATGCTGACTGAAGTGGAGTAGTCGATCAAACAGTCTTCCGGCTTCACCGAGCCGTTGTATTTTGGCATGTCTCTTGGGAGTGAGAACCATTTGGGGAAGGGCTTGTCGTGGATGCAGGGGCCGAAACAGGGCGGGCCGACGTCGTCTTCTTCTTCCAGCGCCAGGGATCATGCCAGGCGGTCGATCTGATGGCGGGCATCATTCTCACTGATTCCTTTGCGGCGGCCCAGTCGGCGCTGAGCGTCGGGTGCGTGACAAGCGGTAGGGTGGGATATCTTTCCCCGCAAGGTGGAGGGGGAGGCGGGTTGCCTCATCGTTCCACGGCACAGGGGTGGCCTTCGGTGTCATGCTCGATGGAGAGGCGAGTCCGACTGCGGCTAGCAGTCGGCCCCTTGTCTTTTAGCTCGCGGGCGCCACCTGCATTCGGCGTCTGGGAAGTCGCGTCATGCTCTTGGCGTGGGGGAGGACTCTCAGCACGGGCGCCGGCTTCATGCCGCTCTGTGGCCGCGTCAATCAGCTGCTGAACACGCCTGGTCATGCAGTGAAGCTTGTCGCCCTCCAGTCCGTCCAGCTCGTCTACGGCCGCCTCGGCGGCGTGCAGGTTCTCGAGTGATGTGGCATAGACTAGTCGGTCGGCAACCAGCATGCTAGCGATTGCCGTGCCTTGTATCTTGATGGCGCCAATCCGGCAAGGATCGCCAGCAGGCGGTGTGCTGGAGGTGGCACGATCGACCTCTCGCAGGTAGGCCTCGGTGAGGCGTCTCATGGAGGCTATCTTCTTGCCGTTCTCGATGAGGGCAAGGCGGCGGGCCTCCAGCGTGTCGGCATCGGCGTCAGCCGGGATGGGGGCGGACAGGTCATGAAGCACCGTCTGCAAGGTGTCGTGGACGTTCTCACCGGAGCCGGCGCCGTGACTGATGACCAGCACCTCAGTGACGGTGCTGTTGCTGATGTCGTCTCGAGGAAGAGGGTCATCGATGACCACCACATTGGTGGGGAAGGCGTCAAGCGATGCCGTGTCGGCGTCGGCAAGCATCGGGTCGGTGGATCCGACCGACTCCAAGTCTACAGCAGGTTCGCTGGCGACATGGAGCTGATCGAGGAGGCTGACGAAGCAGTTCTCGGGGCTATCTGTGTTCGCTACCGACGCGGGCTCGTCGGAGAGGCGAACTTCGCTGAGAAGATCGGCTAGGCAGCTCGTTGCGCAAGCGTCGTCGATGCCATGCAACACATCGGGGCTAGCGCCACCGGGCGTGCCGGGCTGGCTACACTCGCTGGGAAGGAAAAGAGTTTCTGTCCAGAGCAGGTCTCCGGACGATGGTGCACCTGGCGCCATGGTGGGCGCCAAATGTCGGGTGGTAGGTGCGACATATGACAACGGGTGGCTTATCATTGTGGCAGTCAGTAAGACATCGTCGGTGCCTGGAAACGGGATAAGGCGAAGACATGCACGCCGGCAAATCTTACCCAGGTTCGGGGCTCTCCGTAGAGATAACACCCCTAGTCCTGCTTTGCGGGGTCTCTGCATGATCACTAGATCAAGACAAGTAGCTACAAGAGGCTCCTTGAGCTGTTCGGCTAGAGGAAGAAGAAGGGCAAGGCTAGCTCTCCTCTTCTCTATATGTGGTGTCTAAAACTCTCAGAGATCAACCCTTTGCATGGGAGCCTTGGGGGGTTTATATAGGCTTACTGAGGGAGTCCTGGATTAGGGGGTATCCGGACAGCCGGACTATATGCATCGTCCGAACTTTTGGAGCGTGAAGATACAAGACTCAAGACTCCGGCCCGTGTCCGGATGGGACTCTCCTTTGCGTGGAAGACAAGCTTGGCGATCCGGATATTATATTTCCTTCTTTGTGACCGAATCCATGTAAACCCTAGCCCTCTCCAGTGTCTATATAAACCGGAGAGGTTGGTCCTTAGAAGGCCGATCACAATTACAATCATACCATCATAGGCTAGCTTCTAGGGTTTAGCCTCTACGATCTCGTGGTAGATCTACTCTTGTACTACTCATATCTTCAATATTAATCAAGTAGTAGGGTTTTACCTCCATCGAGAGGGCCCGAACCTGGGTAAACATTGTGTCCCTTGCTTCCTGTTACCATCAGCCTAAGACGCACAGATCAGGACCCCCAACCCGAGATCTGCCGGTTTTGACACCGACATTGGTGCTTCCATTGAGAGTTCCTCTGTGTCGTCGCTGCAGGGCTTGATGGCACCTTCAATCGTCAACAACACGGTCCAGGGCGAGACTTTTCTCCCTGGATAGATTTTTTTGTTCGGTGGCTTCGCACTGCGGGCCAATTCGCTTGGCCATCTGGAGCAGATCAACAGCTATGCCCCTGGCCCCCAGGTCAGGTTCGGAAACTTGAACTACACGACGGATATTCGCAAGACTTGATCTTCGACAGATTTGGGCGTGCGCCAGGAGCACCGGATAGTCACGATGAGCATACTTAGACCTGCTGTCGGATGATGCTTGGGATATCACCCCTGCAGTAGCCCCGGATCTAAATCCGGAGCAGGTTGGGTTGCCTTAGGACGAAGGGGTGGACCCCGCCCCGCAGGCCGCATAGTCATCGGTGGTGGAGCCGAACATAGGTCTCATCTCTGTGGAAGCCTGTAACCCCGGGCCCCCGAACTCGTATCCGGTTGCTGGTTCCGGTCCGCACACCTTCGAGCCGGCCGAGCCAGGAGGCTCTGGGACGAACTATGTCTGGCTTGAGTGGGAAGAAGGAGACGAAGGAATTCGCTGCCCACCCACCACCCACTTCATTGCCACGGTCGATGATTTAACCGACGTTCTTGACTTCGACTCCGAAGGCATCGACGGCATGGACGACGATGCAGGAGACGCTTTAGAATTTCTGGAGCGCAGGACTACTACCTCGTCACATGATATATACATGGTGGATACGCCCAAGGAGGACGACGGTGATAATCCGGAAGATAAAACACCCGGGCAAAAGCCAAAACGGCGGCGCAGACGCCGCTCAAAGTCCAGCAACAGTAAAAATAGCGACAAGAGCGCAAGAAGGATCGACATACAAGTAAACCTGGAAGGCAATAACGACCACATGGACCCAGCGATGGAGCAGGACAAGCCAGGTCATGCCGAACCGAGTTCGGAGCAGATACCCGATCACAATGATCCGGAGGGATGAGCTCATCAAACCACCCCAGGACAAGAACACAGTCCAGACGATGATGCATTCATCATTCCGGAAGAACGCATGGAACAAGACAACCTCCACAAAAATCTTATGGCCATAGCGAGAAGTCTAAAGAAGCAGAATCAATGGCTCAAAGCCGCACAGGAAACGCTCAACCGCAGATGGAATAAAGTGCTAGACACTGAAGAACGATATGGCGACGATCGCCATACAAAGAGCTACCCAAAACACAAGCTACTGCCAGAATTCGACGATGAGGCCGTTCCACCAAAGAATAATACGACCAGGAGACCAGACGTACCGCTTCACAACCGCAACAGAACGGTTGCTGACGCCGCACACGATCTACGTGAGCATCTGGATAAGAAAGTCGGTGCGGCTAGGTCCATCTACGGATCTAAAGAACACACCCCGGCGAGGGACTATGGTCACCAAAACGATCATACAAGCCAAATACCAGTTCGGAATAAACACCGGACACAACAACAGCCGACTACATGCCACAGCGCGTCCAGATACAGAGGGGCTGCTCACCCCCTGTGCTTCACCGAAGAAGTACTAGACTATGGATTCCCACAAGGTTTTAAACCTGTGAACATAGAGGCATACGACACAACGACAGACCCAGGGGTCTGGATCGAGGATTTTATCCTGCATATTCACATGGCTCGTGGGGATGACCTCCACGCCATCAAATACCTTCCCCTCAAGTTGAAGGGACCAGCTCGACACTGGTTGAAAAGCCTCCCCGAAATTTCAATTGGGACTTGGGAGGAACTCAAGGACACTTTCAGGGACAATTTTCAAGGCACTTATGTCCGGCCTCCGGATGCAGACGATCTAAGTCATATAATCCAACACCCTGGAGAGTCCGTCCGCAAGCTTTGGAACATATTTCTCACTAAGAAGAATTAAATTGTCGATTGTCCGGACGCCGAAGCCTTAGCAGCATTCAAACACAGCATCCGCGACAAGTGGCTCGCCCGACACCTCGGCCAAGAAAAGTCAAGGACAATGGCAGCCTTAACAAGCCTTATGACCCGCTTTTGCGCGGGTGAAGATAGCTGGCTAGCCCGTAAAGGCACCAGCGACCCCAGCACATCCGAAATAAGGGATGGCAATGGGAAGCCACGGCGTAATAAAAACAAATGCCAAAACAAGGAAGAGAGCCCGGACAACACAACGGTCATTGCCGTATTCAGGGGCTCTCGACCTGATTTGCAAAAGAAGCCATTTAAAGGCAGTAATGAGGGGCCGTCCGGTCTGAACAGAGTCCTGGACAGATTGTGCCAAATTCATGGCACCCCGGAGAAACCTGCGAACCACACACATAGAGAATGGTGGGTCTTTAAGCAAGCCGGCAACTTAAATGCCGAACACAAGGGGAGGGAAACACCAAGTGAAGACGAGGATGAACCTCGCTAGCCGAACACTGGGGGACAGAAAAAATTCCCGCCAGAGGTTAAACCAGTAAACATGATCCACGCGACTCACACATCCACGAGAAGGCACGAACGCGCGCATAGAGACACACACTAGATGTCTTATCCGATCACCTTCGATCACATGGACGTCCGGACTAGTATTCGGCGCGGAGGATCAAAGGCCTTGTTGCTGGATCCAATAATCGATGGACACCGTCTCACCCGTGTCCTCATGGACGGCGACAGTAGTCTCAACTTAATATACGAGGACACTGTCTGCATGATGAGGATAAACCCATCTAGAATTAGCCAAAGCAACACCACCTTTGAAGGGGTGATACCACGCGTTGAAGCTTATGGCATGGGCTCCATTGTACTGGAGGTAACATTTGGCTCCCCAGGCAACTACAGAAGCGAAGAACTACTCTTCACCATCGCACCCTTCCAAAGCGACTATCATGCATTGCTTGGAAGAATGGCCTTCGCCTGCTTCAACGCATTGCCGCACTATGGCTACCTTACACTCAAGATGCCCGGTCCATGTGGCGTCATTACCGTTAGCGGAATAACAGAGCGCTCTTCACGCGCAGAGGAACACGTGACGGCCCTGGCGGCCGGACTCTCCAATATCAAAAAACATGACTGGTCATTAAGACCACAGACACGGTTAGACGAGTCTGGTAGCCCGGATAAAACTAAACCAGGGCACCGTACATGTAATCCCATACCGGACACCAGGGGCTATAAATATTTAATACGGCCTCACACTTGGCTCAACCTTATTGGCAGGCCAACATCTTACACTTTTATTATCCATCGCATACTTATGTTGTACTCTCCTACGAGTTTTCTCTTTTCCACAGACAACGTTCGCGCGATACCCTTCCAGGATACTGCACAACGGAGACAAAGGCGTAGACGTGCAACAGGGCCCCGCTCAACAAGTTTCTTTTTAGATTAAGCCCCTGTGTAAACCTTTTCTACTGCCTCTTATTGTTTAACCATCCCATGGGTTCCATACCCACAAAGGATACTGCCGTTATTGGCATTTTCTCCATGACAGATTAAACGCACGTACCTGGAAATTTGGGGATTTATAATAGGCTTTCTTCAGCCTATTTTCTTTTACAAAGACCGAATACCTTCGGGAGTGTTTGGCGTCACGAGTTTGGCCTTATATGCATCAGCTCCGAATCATGTCTTTGGTCAAATGTTGGGTTTGCCCGGCTCCTGGGTTTGCCGCCTTATGTTCCGTTATTATCGGCTAAGGTGGCCAAAGGAGAACTACTGCGACTGTGCCCTAGTTATTCCGGATGAGCACCTCAGTAGAGAAAGCCGAAAACTGACTGTCATGATATAGTGAGAGATTGTTCGACCACTCGAAGACTCACCAGAATCTTTAGGATTCCTCCGCATTAACGAAGGGCCGTTTCCCGGCCATGTACATACGTGCTCGTACTCGGATGCACGCAAAGGTACCAGGGGCTACATAGTAGCCCCACATTAGACTCCCATGGCTAAGCAAAAGTGTTACAACTATATAGTTCGGTTGCCTAGTTCGACGTGCGATCACCTCCTTAATGGACCAAGACGTTGGATCAAGTGTGATAAAGCATATTTTTCACGAACACCCCCACATTGTATGCGTGGGGGCTAAAGCCAACGACTGCTAACTTTCGGATTACTTATATATATAAAAAAAGCCACAAAGGGGACACAATCATATTTTCAGGCAAAAAGTATAAATATAGCCTCATAATCACAATAAACATTGTTTTTACAATGATTCGACTTATCACTCGAACAAAACATTCTTCGAGCACTGCACCTCTATTAGGCGGGCACCTTCTGTGACTTGCGCCAAGTAGTGCTCGGCCGGATATTGGCCTCCCGCTGGATCCTGGGTCGCTATAATGGTGGCCTCCATATCCGTCCGATAGGCTTTAACGCGGGCAAGAGCCATTCGTGCACCCTCTATGCACGCCGACCTCCTCATGACGTCGATCCGAGACACGGCCCCAAGGAATTGTTGCACCAAACCAAAGTAACTATCCGGCTTAGGCCCCTTCGGCCAAAGATGGTCTATTACAGACCGCATTGCAAGCCCGGACAACCTGTGAAGCTCTGCAACAGCAACCACCTTCTCATTTAACGGAAGCGGGCGAGTGGGAGCATTGAATTGCGACCAGAAAAACTTCTCTACTTCCTTATCACCTTGATCCTCGAAGAACTTGGCAGCGTCAGCTGTACTATTCGCCAAGTCCGCATATGCATCTGCAGAACTCCAGCATCCAGCCAGTGAAGCATACTTCGGATCCAAAATCTTTGTCCGCAGTAAGTAGGAACCCCCAGCCACAATTTTGTCGGCCTGTTGGAGCTCCTCCCGCATACCCCGGATCTCAGTTCACATCTCTTTGTTAGCGTTAAGTGCCTTGTCCAGCTCGGCCGAACTAGCCTTATACTCGTTTTCAAGGAGTACATACCGGTCGGCGGCATTTTTCAACTCCACAGCCATTTCGGCTATCTTTTCCTCGCTTCGGCGATGAGCAGCTTGTCCGGCTCTCAATTCTTCGGCCGCCGTTAGGGCATCCGCATACTAGCCCAAGCTTCTTCCTTGGCCTGAGCAAGTTCCGCCCTCAGGGCCTCCACGGTAGTAGCACCATCTGCAGTACAAACACATGGCATTAATATTATGCCCCTCTAGCATTTTCCTATACAAACATAATAAGGGAAGCAGAGCACATACCCTGTGACTCTCCTTCCATCCTCTTGTTCACCAACGTGATATCGGCATCGATAGATCCGATCTGCCTCCTTAGTTCGGCAACTTCAACAGACTGGTTGGCTTCTGGATCCTTAGATACCTGCGCACATGTACAACGCATCCATTACTATATGATCCCCCGTTTGCCGCCTCTGGCGGGCAACCAGAGTCTCAGGGGCTACTATCCATATGGAGCACACCTAGCGCGTGCCTCACAACCATAAAATAGTGCATTTTTCACTACATACCTCAAAGCCTTTGAGTAGGCTCGTAAATGCCTCATTCAAACCGCTTGTAGCGGCTGAAATCTTTGTGAGCACCATGCTCATTAATGAGCGGTGCTCCTCCGAGAGCAAAACTCGCTCCAGAAGACCTGTCAGTACGTCCGGCCGGACATCGAACTGTGCCGGACCCTTCTCATCACCCCCCGTGGGAGCCAAACCCTCCGGGCTCGGGGCGACTGACGTATTAGCTTTCGGCTTCGGCAGATCTGGACTCCTCCTTGACGACACCTCAGTGTCGCCCGCTTCATGAGGTGGAGAGGTGGGTGGGGTCTCACTCTCCATCATCTCCGGAGGAAGATCCCCCGAAGACGAACTCTGTTGAGAAGAGCTGCTAGCCAGACTGCAAAAGATGAAGTCCTGGTTATGGATCTCGGAGAAACACCGTACCTTCGAATTAACGATTAACTTACAGCTTGGTGGAGGGCTGGCCCGTTGGTGGGCACCACGCGGTGAGGGTGCCCGTCGCGGCAGAGCCCCCTGGTGATACCTTCTTCCCTTGCTTGGGCATCTCCTACTCCACTCTTCGGAGGCGGCCCTCTTCCTCCCGCGCGGGGAGGAGGCTTTAGCCTCCCTTTCCCGACTATCCTCCTCAGGGGAGGTAACGATTCCCCCGGGTTGGATGCGTAGTGTGTGAAGTTCGGCTTCACTGCCCTTTCCTTCGCCTTCCCCTGAGGGAATTTTGCTGAGCACCCGGCCAAGCATCTTGGCAACGGTTGGACCAGGAGAGCCTTCAGGAAGTCGCGCCAGACACTTGATTCTCTCCGCCTTGTTGAGCCATTCCTGGCCACGGAGGGTTTTTCAGAATAGTGGTTATAATAAATGTAAACGAAGTGTCCGGCTTTAAGGTTACTTACTTGGGCATCTAGGAGATTGTAGCTTAGGCCAGCATCCTCGGTGGTGTCCGTGCACTTTACTTGTGGTCCAAAGAATAATTTACACATCCCTTCGAGCTTCAGGCCGAAGAAGTGCTTAATAGTCTGCGGACCCTCTGGATTGAACTCCCACATCCGGAGAGGCCGACGTTTGCACGACAACATCCGTCGGATTAGCATCACTTGAATTATGCTAACAAGATTTATGTCCCTCTCAAGAAGCTCCCGTATGCGATTCTGCAGTACTGGTACATCACCAGCGGGCCCCTAGTTCCGTCCTACGTCGCTCCAAGACGCAAACTGTGATGGAGGGCCCGAGCGGAACTCGGAGGCGGCTACCCACTTTGTGCCTCTGGGAGTCATAACGTAAAACCACCTCTGTTGCCATACATTGGATACTTCCGGGAAAGATCCCTCTGGCCATGGGGCATCGGCATTCCTGCTTATTATGGCACCTTCGCACGCCACATGTCGCCCCTCGATCATCTTCGGCTTCACATTGAAGATCTTGAGCCATAAGCCGAAGTGTGGGGTGACGTGGAGAAAAGCCTCGCACACAATAATGAACGACGAGATATGGAGGATAGCGTCTGGAGCCAGATCATGAAAATCCAACCCATAGTGGAACATGAGCCCCCTCACGAAGGGGGCGAGGGTGAGGCCCAGGCCTCGGAGGAAGTGAGGGACAAACACAACGCTCTCATTGGGCTCCGGTGTAGGGATAACCTGCCCTGGAGCAGGAAGCCTGTGCTGGATATCGGCGGTCAGGTATCCGACCTCCCTAAGCTTCATAATGTCCTCCTCTTGGATCGAGGAGGCCACCCACCGGCCTTTTGCGTTGGATCCGGACATATTGGAAGATTTGGGTTGTTGAAGCTTAGGTCTTTGGTGTTAGAACTCGAGGTGCGAGAAGGAGCAAGGGAGGTGGAAAAGAGGCATAGGCATCAACCCCTTTATAAAGGGGATGAATATCAAGAGTCCTCAGCGCAACCGCTTGAGACTTATCCAAAAGTACACGGAGTCATACCAACGGTCGTCGTGGGGTCACACACGCCCATATTGATGAAAGATCCCATAATAAGAGGAACACGATCTGTTCTTTGACAGGACGTGAAAATAAAAACGCCTCGCAAGGCGAGTCGAGGTGGGGCAAGAAACGCCGGTTCGTGTTGGACCAGGCCACGATGCAAGGGCACGACATTCGAAGATTGCCAGCAGAATGGATTTATGCTATGTTCCCTACAATGGTATGTGAAGATCATCCTGCAGATCCGGACACGGTCTGAGTGTTCGATAATTACCTTGGAGTATTCGGAGGAACCCGCCTTGCAATGCCGAAGACAAGACTGCGTGCCGGACTCATCGTCATTGAAGCCTGGTTCAGGGGATACTGAGGGAGTCCTGGATTAGGGGGTATCCGGACAGCCGGACTATATGCATTGTCCGGACTATTGGAGCGTGAAGATGCAATACTCAAGACTCTGGACTGTATCCGGATGGGACTCTCCTTTGCATGGAAGACAAGCTTGGTGATCCGGATATTATATTTCCTTCCTTGTAACCGACTCCATGTAAACCCTATCCCTCTCCGCTGTCTATATAAACCGGAGAGGTTGGTCCTTAGAAGGCCGATCACAATTACAATCATACCATCACAGGCTAGCTTCTAGGGTTTAGCCTCTACTATCTCGTGGTAGATCTACTCTTGTACTACTCATATCTTCAATATTAATAAAGCAGGAAGTAGGGTTTTACCTCCTTCGAGAGGGCCCGAACCGGGGTAAACATTGTGTCCCTTGCTTCCTGTTACCATCAGCCTCAGACGCACAGACCGGGACCCCCTACTCGAGATCCAACTATTTTGACACCGACACCCACCCCCAGGGGTACAATGGTAATCTGACTGGAAGCGGGTACAGGCCGTCAGTGTCTGTAGTCACCGGCTCCTCTGCCGGTCGCTGGGGCCCGCCGACTGGTGGGTCCTGCCGGCTGCCAGCCTCTAGGCCGACAGGATGGGCCCATAGTCCGGGAGACTTGTCGGTTGCTCTTTACTGTGGCCTAACTCTTGGTGACGATGGCTTTGTTGGGGTAAGCATGGCTACAGTGTCGCCGCCTGGCGGGCTTTCACTATAGACTTACCCCGTCTTGTGTGCTTAATGGCGCACGAACTTCCAGGGCGGGAGTGGGCCGGCTGTTAGGAGCCGGCTCCCCCCTAGTCCGACTGGTGGAGCTTGGCCGCCTTCTGGTATCTCTCTGGCCGGAGGGGCCCACCGCCTACGGGCCGGACTGGCACCCTGTCGTGGGTGATGTCATGGTCAATATGGCAACAGTGCCACGCCGGACGGGGAGTGGCTGCCCCGTACGGCGCACTGTGGCCACGCTTGCTCCGGGATTCGGGCGTGGCAGGCTTCACTATAGCCACGCCCCGTCTTACCGCTTTTATGTGGGTGCAAACTTAGAGGGTGCGAGCCGGGCCGCCTGCTAGGAGCCGACTCTCTGATGGCCGGCTGCTAGGAGTCGGCCCTTGCTGAGAGGGCTTGCAGAGCCTTGCCGCCTTTAGGCAGCCGGCCGGTTGTACAGCCGGCCAGGAGAAGGCGGCCCTGCGTCTTGAATGTTGGAGGGCGCCATCGGCCCGCTATTTTTGAAGAGCCAGAGGAAGCCGGTTAGGCTACCTGTGGTCATTTACTCTGACAAGAATGTAACACTTTGAGTCGAATACCCGAAAGTATCCAACTTGGAGTTTGTTACTGGTGAGGAGCTCATATGTCGTCTTGCCGAGTACCTTGTGAGTATATAGACGATTCGTTGCATCACAAGCCGTCTCAACCGCTTCTGCCCAAAAGTGTTTTGGCGTCATGTATTCATCAAGCATCGTTCTCGCCATTTTGATGAGCATCCGGTTCTTCCTCTCAACAAATCCATTTTGTTGAGTTGTGTACATAGCCGAGAACTCATGTGAGATCCCTTCTTCGTCAATAAAGGTGTCCACATTGGTGTTCTTGAACTCCGTTAAATTGTCACTGCGAACCTTCTTGATCTTCACTTCAAATTGGTTTTGGGCCTTCCTAGCGAAGTTTTTGAAGGTCTTTTGAACCTGCGATTTGTCATCGAGAAAGAACACCCACGTAAATCTTGAAAAATCATCAACGATGACTAGTCCAAACGCGTTACCACCAAGACCTTTGTAAGCATTGGCACCGAAGAGTTCCATGTGATGTTGCTCAAGCGGTCTTCTCGTGGTCATTATGTTCTTCACGGGGTGGCTTCCTCCAACCTGTTTTCATGCTTGGCAAGCGCTGCAAAGTCTATCCTTATCAAATATGACCTCTTTAACACCAAGGATATGATCACCTTTAATAATCTTGTCAAGGTTTCGCATGCCCACATGACCTAACCGTCTATGCCACAACCAGCCTTTGGAAGATTTAGCAATTAAGCAAGTTCTAGGTTGAGCCTTTTTAGCGAAGTCAACAATGTATAGATCACCTCTACGTATGCTAGTAAACACCATTTTATGATTATCTCTTCAAAACACTTGGCAATCTACTTTAGTAAATAGGACATTGAAACCAAAATCAGCTAGTCTAGATACAGAAAGTAGATTATAGCTAAGGGATTCAACGAGCATAACATTTGAGTTGTCATGTGAGATTTCCACCTTACCGAGGCCAACCACCTTACCCTTTGAGTTATCACCAAAAGTGACATACTTTCGAGGGCCGTCATTTTCAGCAAGCTCACGAAACATATCTTTATCTCCGGTCATGTGATCGGTACATCCACTATCAAGGACCCATTCCTTTCCTTCAGCCATGTAGCCGCGAAGATTAGCCATAAGACCAAAGTGTCTCATAGACTCTTCAAGATCAAAGTCATTATCATCATCCTCATCATATTATCCATGTTCAACATCATCTTGCAAATGATCATTTCCTAGAGAGAGAGTGATTCATTAGATATATGATTTTCACAATGTTCATCTCTATGAATTCTAATAGCTTCGGAAATGATATTGCTAATGATTCCAACATATCCTTTGGCATGCATAAGATTGGTAACCTCAAATAAACAATCTCCAAACTTAGGATCAATGGGATTCATCTTATTCAAAGCCATAGACTTGTGAAGAATCTCATCTAAGTTTTTCAAGGAATAGTCTGGAAAATGTTCCTCAAGAATCTCCATATAGTATAAGCACAATCAAGAGTAGGCAAGTGACCAATCAAATTCTAGGCAATCCTCTAGTGATAAGATTGATAGTTCTAACATTGCGAATCATGTCAAGAGAATCATCATGGGTAGGATGCAAGGGATCAACAAGAGGTTCACAAGGAGTAATAATGTACTTGTTCAAGTGATATTCATGAAAGATTCCAAGCATCTCATTTTTCCACTCACTAAAGAACTCTACATCAAGCATAGGCACTCTACGTCTAAGACTCCCCAATGTAGACTCATCCATCTTCCTCCAATGGTGATTAAACCAAAGCAATGGAGACCAAAGCTCTAATACCAATTGAAAGGATCGAGAAGAGGTGTCTAGAGGGGGGTGATTAGGCCCTCAACAAACAAAGTTGGCAGTTTTTATGTTTTTCAAGTTGAGATGGTAGATTAGCACAATTTCAAGCATACACAATACAATTCAAGCAAGCATGCAAAGAGTATATGAGCAGCAAAAAGTAAAGCATGCAACTTGCAAGAAAGTAAAGGGATGGGATTTGAGTGTGCAAACACAATTGGAGACACGAAGATTTTTGGCGTGGTTCCGATAGGTCGTGCTATCATACATCCACGTTGATGGAGACTTCAACCCACGAAGGGTAACGGTTGCGCGGGTCCATGGAGGGCTCCACCCACGAAGCGTCCATGAAGAAGCAACCTTGTCTATCCCATCATGGCCATCGCCCATGAAGGACTTGCCTCAATAGGGGAGATCTTCACGAAGTAGGCGATCTCCTTGCCCTTACAAACTCCTTGGTTCAACCCCACAATCTTGACGGAGGCTCCCAAGTGACACCTAACCAATTTAGGAGACACCACTCTCCAAAAGGTAATAGATGATGTGTTGTTGATGAACTCCTTGCTCTTGTGCTTCAAATGATAGTATCCCCAACACTCAACACTCTCTCACTGATTTGGCTATGGTGGAAAGATGATTTGAGTGGAAAGCAACTTGGGGAAGGCTAGAGATCAAGATTCATATGGTAGGATTGAAATATCTTGGCCTCAACACATGAGTAGGTCGTTCTCTCTCAGAAAATGACTAGTGGAAGTGTAGGTACGTTCTGATGGCTCTCTCCACGAATGAAGAGTGGGTGGAGGGGTATATATAGCCTCCACACAAAATCTAGCTGTTACACACAGATTCCCAAACTCGGTGGGACCAAATCAACAAACTCGGTCAGACTGATTTAGGTAAAAATGTGAACGTTAGGATTTTTGGTGGGACCGATATAGTCATCTCGGTGGGACCGATGTGCAGGGGTTAGGGTAAAACCTCAACTCGTTTTGACCGATTACTCAAACTCGGTGAGACCGATTTTGGTAATAAGTAAACAAAGGATTGATCAAGCAAACTCGATGGGACCGACTGCACAAACTCTGTTAGACCGAAAATGTTGCAATAGATCACAGAGAGTTTGCAAGACCATCTCGGTGAGACCGAGATCCCATCGGTGAGACTGAAGTAACTAGGGTTTGGCAGTGGCCAAATAAGATGAAACTCGATGGCGCCGGATAGACAAAGTCGGTGGGGCCGAGTTTGACATTTACGTTTAGGACATATGTGGATGTGAGAAAGGGGCTGAGGGTTTTGGAGCATATCACTAAGCACTTTGAGCAAGCAAGCCATTAAACAACACCTCATCCCGTTTTAATAGTATTGGCTTTCCTATGGACCCAATGTGATCTTGGATCACTAAAATAGAAAATGTAGAGTCTTGAGCTTTTGCAATATTTGTCCTTATCATCTTCAAGGGGGTCCACATCCTCTTGTCCATGTCCATGCCACTCTAATGTTGATCATTTCTGAAATGAACTAGGTAGAAGTATTAGTCCAACAAAAGGTATGTTGTCTTGAATTGGCAAAATCACCTAGGGAGCACTTGTGCTTTCACATGCGGACGTCTTCCACAGCTTGAAACGACACCAAGTACACCTGAAGAGATCAACCAACCCCTCCATACTTTTTGGAGGGATGTCAGAAGGCCATAAGGCTTTGGCCATATTCTTCATAGCCATCCGAGCATGCTCGTGCAACTTTGCCAGCTCCTTCAGAATGTCACTTTGCAGGACAGGAATTTCCTCTTCGGGGCGGCCGGTCAACATACTTGTATCAACCGAACTATATCATTCCGTATTATATGATCGTATCAATAATCCGGACGGTTCACACCATACCGAATACGCCTCCATTTAGCTTTTGGTTTTCTTGTTGTGCCTCCAAGAGTTGAGCCTTCAAGATCTTTATCTCTTCGGTCTGTTTCTTCACCTCTTCTTCTAGTTTCTTATCGTTGCCGTAATACATTGGGGCACTCTTTATTTCTTCAAGCTCGAAGACAACGGCATTTAGCTGTGTCCGGCTTGTCTCAAGCTCCTGGGTCAACGCTCTGTTCTTCTCCTTGAGAAACTGCGTTTATCAAACGATCCTCAAATTGGTTTTGTCCACCCGCTTTAAGTCTTGGGGGCTACTACTATCTATCCACTAAGTTTATAATTTTTTTACCTGCATATCCTTTGAGTACAGACGAGCAACCCCGGTGAGTCCATCCCAGACAGCTCAGATGTACGCACTACAGTGCTTAGGGCGGTAAACTTTGGCTCTGTCAAAGCAGGGGCGTGCAAGGCTTCTTTCAAGTGATGATGATTCATCACAATTTCCACTTCGGAGTTAGTAACGGACATCTCATTCGGCTCTCCGTGAGGCAAACGATACTGTGCTGCATCAGCATGCGCCCCCATCCTAGTTGGTATCTCCGGCGCCGTACTAGCCGCAGCTCGGCTAGCAGGGATCTTGTTCACAGTTCACTGTATACCCCTCCTGTGATAATAGAAGAAGGATGCAAAAGACAATTCGGCTTCATGCCTGAGTATTATATAAGAGGAATATACCTTCTCGGTGATGGAGCAGGTTCAGTGGTGCTTCCGACTTCCTTATGTTTTGCACGACCCTATAACGCCCCGGATTCGATGCGCCAGGTGTCTGCCAGTTATTCGTCGTCATTGCCATGTCATTTGCTTGCATGTCGCATATTGCCATGTCATCATCTACATATCATCGGCATGTTCTCCAAAACTTGCATTCGTTCGGGTTCCCCCGGTTCTCTTTGTTGTTCGTTCGGAGTCCAGACCTCTCGCGCGTGCCCGTCGCCCCTCTCAAACCTTATTTTCGTGAGTGGGTTAAAAACGTTCTCGGAATGGACCGAGGTTTTCCGACTGGCCTTGGTATAGCACCGGTAGACCGCCGTCAAATTTCGTTCCATTTGGAGGTCGTTTGATACACCAATGGTTAACCGCGTAGCCCGGAATCCCTCTCTCTTTGCAGCCAAGACCCTCTTCACCATAGCCCATGAACCCATCCAAACCTCCTCCATGCTCTCGGTCGTTCGATCACGATCGTGTGGGTGAAAACCGCTCCTTATTTGGACTCTCCTAGCTCCCTCTACCTATATATTTGCACCTCCATCCAAATTTTCGGGTCCAAATCCTAGCTTCTTTCCCCTCTCCGCCGCCAGACGAAATCTCCCTCGTCCGGACATGTCCGCCCGTCCCCGCACCGTTGCTCCCAGCCTCTCCCGGGCCGTCGCGTGGCAAGCGCCGCCGCACGCTGCCGCGGGCCCACGAGGCCTGAGGCCGGCCCGCCCGAGCCGCGCCGGGCCCGAGCGCCGAGCCGCTCGTCCCGCTCGCCGGAATCCGCCGCCCGTCGCCGTGGCGCCCTGCCGGAGCCCCGTCG
>NC_041385.1:708124381-708144557 GCF_002162155.2 Triticum dicoccoides | reverse complement strand
GGCGCGCCACCTCTCTGCCGACCGCGCCCCGCCCCGCCGCCAGTCGCCTCGACCACCGCACCTCGCCGCACAGCTCGTCGCCGCCCGGATCCGGCCGAGCTGGGCCAGATCCGGCGCCTAGGGACCGGATCCCGCCACCGCCGCCTTGCATCGGCAAACTCTAGACTCGCCGTCGCCGCCACATCGCTGGGCACCGCCGCCCCTGCCTTGTCTCGTGCTTGCACGAGGAGGAGCACAACCAGCATCGCCGGCCACGTGGGCCTCGCCCGCGGCCCAGCCCATTGCCTTGGCCCGCCTCATCCTCCCCCCTCCTGGGCCAAGCCCAACATGAGTACCTCCCCTTATCCTCCTCCTGTGCCCACTTTAGCTATCCTGCGCCCATACTGTTTTCCACTAAGTCCCCGTAATTTTGCATATTCTGGTGCCCTGTTCAACATGCCATAACTCTCTGATTGTAGCTCCGTTTTGCATGCATAATATATCAAAATATTCGCCATGAGATCCTCTTCATTTCATTCCATTGTGCCATGTTTGTCTGAGTTAATCTTGATGCCCGAATCATCGTTGCAAGAGTTCTATATGATGTTAATCTGCTGAAACTGTTATAACTTGGTGATTTGTTTTTTTCCTTGCATTTTGTGTGTGCATCCTATGAGCTTGATGTCTACATGTGTTTTGTGCTATGTCATGCCATATTTACAGAGGTGCAATCCATATATTTTTGTGAGTCTTGTACTGAGTGCATCGAGCTTGTTAAATAGGGTACTTGCTGTTGCTGTTCGGCTAGGCTGAATCTGTTATTTCCTGATGCTATGTAAACCTGCTGCTACAAGTCATTCTATGCATAATCTAGAGATGTTCACTAAGGATTTTTTGTTATACATGTCATGCTCTATCCATCCATGCCCCTGGTTGCATTTATATACTGCGGTAGCTTGTTGTAATATTGCTCCAAACTTTCTAAATAATGTTGCTGTCAACCTGTTATCATTAAGTTCAGTTTTGCGATGTGTTTTGCTAGTGATCCATGCACCCTATGAACTTGTTCTTGCCATTCTTAGCTTCATGAACATGTATTCTTACTATTGGTTACATTTTCATGCCATGTATTGCTCTGTGGTGAGTGGTACAAGCTCACCAACATGCCTACTTATTGTTGTTCCTGCCATGTATGAATCTGTCATCATTTGCCATGTTTGCATGGATTCTATCATGTTTTCTGTTGATCTTTGGAATTAGTTCAGTAAGGGAGATTTGTTCTTTGTATTTAGTATTAACATGCCATGCCTTTGTTTGCCATGTTAAGTTCCTGTAACATGTTGTTTGATAGCTCTAAACATTGCAACCTGATGTTATTTCTGCTAAGTCTGTAAACTGTTATTATTTGCAATCTTGCCATGTCTTTTTGAGCATGTTCTAGTGATTTATGGAGATAGCTCAGTGTTCATGTTTTGTCATGCTTTACCTGTAGATTATGTTCATGCCTTTTGTTTTCCTGTTGAGGTGCTGTAGCATATTGTTTTTATGCTTGCAAGATGCCTAGTTGCTGTTTTGGACAGCTTGTCCTTTAAACTTGTATGGAGTGTATGTGTTGAAACCGTTGCTCCGTTGTGAGTGTGCTCTATATGAAACTTGCTTGATTTTGCATGTAGTTTCATATTATCATATTGCATCCTTCTATTGAGGTGTTTGCTTAATGTTTGTATGCATTTTGCATCAATGTCATGTTTAACTTGTTTTGCTCATATCTTATAGGCCGTAGCTCCGAACTAAATGAACTTTATATGTAACTTGACTAGAATTTCGTGTAGATCATCTTGGTGTATCTTAACTTGATGTTTAAAAATTTGAACATAAGGTTTATTCAGATCTGGACCAATTTCGAAATTTGCATATGAGGACTTACCGGATTAGTTATATGTTGTTTCCGGCCTCATTTAAACTTTCTTTGATGTGTTGCTCTTGTATGAATCATCTCTTCCCATGAGTAGCTTCATGTAGTCTTGTCTTGCATCATGCTTGGTTGTGCATGTTGTCTTGTATATATGTGGTGTGTTTACCATGTTGTGTGCTTCTTCTCAATAGTTCCCGTTTCGTTGCGATCGTGAGGATTCGTTCGTCTACGCTTGGTTCGGCTTCATCCGTTCATCTTGTTCATGGACTCGTTCTTCTTCCTTGTGGGATTTCAGGCAAGATGACCGCTACCCTAGATATCACTACTATCATTGCTATGATAGTTGCTTCGTTCTATCGCTATGCTTTGCTACCTATCATTTACTCTTCAAGCCTCCCAATTTGCCATGTCAGCCTCTAACCTTTTCACCCTTCCAAGCAAACCATTGTTTGGCTATGTTACCGCTTTGCTCAGCCCCTCTTATAGCGCTGCTAGTTGCAGGTGAAGTTGAAGATTGCTCCATGGTGGACAGGATTATGTTGGGATATCATAATATCTCTTATTTAATTAATGCATCTATGTACTTGGTAAATGGTGGAAGACTCGGCCTTATGCCTGGTGTTTTGTTCCACTCTTGCCGCCCTAGTTTCCGTCATACCGGTGTTATGTTCCCGGATCTTGCGTTCCTTACGCAGTTGGGTAATTTATGGGACCCCCTTGACAGTTCGCTTTGCTTGAAACTCCTCAAGCAAGGCCCAACCTTGGTTTTACCATTTGCCTCACCACCACCTACCTTTTCCCTTGGGAGTAATTAACCCAAGGGTCATCTTTATTTTAGCCCCCCGGGCCAGTGCTTCTCTAAGTGCTGGTCCGAACCGAGCAGCCTGCGGGGCCCCCTCGGGGAAACTCGAGGTCTGGTTCTACTCGTAGCTTGACTTATCCAGTGTTGCCCTGAGAACGAGATATGTGCAGCTCCTATCAGGATTGTCGGCGCATCGGGCGGCTTTGCTGGTCTTGTTTTACCATTGTCGAAATGTCGTGTAAATCGGGATTCTGAGACTGATCGGGTCTTCCTGGGAGAAGGTATATCCTTCGTTGATCGCGAGATCTTATCATGGGCTAAGTTGGGACACCCCTGCAGGGTATAAACTTTCGAAAGCCGTGCCCGTGGTTATGTGGCAGATGGGAATTTGTTAATGTCCGGTTATAGATAACTTGACACCAGATACGAATTAAAACGCATCAACCGCGTGTGTAGCCGTGATGGTCTCTTTTCGGCGGAGTCCGGGAGTGAACACGGTTTTGGGTTATGTTTGACGTAAGTAGAAGTTCAGGATCACTTCTTGATCATTGCTAGCTTCACGACCGTTCCGTTTGCTCTCTTCTCGCTCTTATTTGCGTATGTTAGCCACCATATATGCTTGGTCGCTGCTGCAACCTCACCACTTTACCCCTTCCTTTCCCATTAAGCTTTGCTAGTCTTGATACCCATGGTAATGGGATTGCTGAGTCCTCGTGGCTCACAGATTACTAAAACAACAGTTGCAGGTATGGGTTACATGATGATCATGACGTGAGAGCGATGTTTTCTTGTCTTGGACTTCTTCTTCTGCTTCTTCTTTCATCAGGGGATAGGTTCCAGGTCGGCAGTCTGGGCTAGCAGGGTGGATGTCGTTTGAGTTTCTGTTTGTGGTTCATCCGTAGTCGGATGGTGCTCTTATGTAAGATGATGTTGTAATCATGTGGCTTTGTATGCCTTGTATGTATCCCCATCTATTATGTAATGTTGATGTAATGATATCCACCTTGCAAAAGCGTTTCAATATGCGGTTCTATCCTTGGTGGGACCTTCGAGTCTCTTTAGGATAGTATCGCATATTGGGCGTGACAAGTTGGTATAAGAGCCTCGACCGACCCTAGGAGCCCCCTTGATTGATCGTGTAGTTTGGCCGTTGTTGAGTATAGAAGAAAACTGTTTTCGGAGTCTAGTTATATCGGAGAGTAGGAATTCTTTTACTCCTCAGCCCCTTCGTCGCTCTAGTGAGGAATCTTGACGTAGGTGTTTTTGAACTACTCCTCTTCCCTTCAAATTTTTCTTTAGGATCATGCAGTTAGTTTCGTGAGTTGTCCATCCTCTTTTATCCGGTGCATCTCTCGTCAAGTCGATTCAAACCTCTTTGTCTTTCATGATATGAATCCTCAGTTCTTCCTCCACGACGTTGTTTTCCCTGTCCAAAGTTGTCCTTGTTTTTCCCACCCGTCCACCCGTTTTTCATCTCGGAGCCGGAGTCCGTAATCGAGTATCTATCCTACTCGTGTGAAGCATTTGCATTCTTTCCTCCTGAAGTAATTCATTGGTTTTCCCCATCCAAGTTGCCTTTGTTTTTCCCGCCCTCCCACCCTTTTCTTCCCGGAGCCTGAGTCTCTTTCGAGCATCAATTTCATTCGTGCAGAGCCTCTTCACTCTTTCCTCAATTATTTCAACTGGTGAATTCTCTTCTGTTTGACATTCTTCATCTCTTTTCCGGTGGACTCAATTCAAGTTCTTTTTCGGGTTGATCATATTCTTTTCCTTCGATCAAGTGTTCTCCCTACTTGTTCGTCTCTCGCCAGTTTATCCTTCCGGAGTGCTCAAGACGTCTCAGGAGATTTGACTGTGTTCCAACTAATTCAAGGTTGTCACCTCATTCAAATATTTCAATTGTTTCGGTGCATCATCTATCTGTTCAATAACCCTTTCCAACGGTGTTATCTCTTTAGTGGGCACTAACCCACATGTCTTTTCCCAGGATCTTACCTCACTCTTCTAATTTTCCCAGAGTTATTTCCAAATTCTTTTCAGAGTTTCACGTCAGAATGAATTTCATCAGTCAGATGCCTTTCCAAGATCGCTTTCAAATTATTTTCATCTTTGGTTCAAATCTTCCTCTTTTTCATCCTCCCGGAGTATCTTAGTAACTTTGGTGGTGTTTTTCTCGTCGTCATTTGAAGATCGAAGAAGAGTTCCTCTTAAATCTTGTCTGTTCGCTCAAAGTTTCGTGGTTCTAGCTTTATGTTATCCTCGAGAATTATTCCATTTGTCATATATTGTTTTCTTAACCATCCGGAGTATGACAGAAGTTGTTTTCCCGTTTCTTTTCACCAGAGGCCATCGTTCCAGACGAATTCTTCATCCTCAGATTTCAGCTACCGTTATGCAGTTATCCCGGTGCATCTGTCAAGTATTCTTTATCAGCTCGTGATCTCTTTGTTCTTTTGCATCTAAATCGCCTCTAGCTTATTTGTTCTTCTAGTTCTTCCCGGTGATTCATTCTCTTTCGTCATTCAATTTTTGAATTCTTACGGTGGTTCGTTCAAGATTCTTTTTCCTTGATTATCATTTTTAATCCATTCATTCTTTCCAATCCTACCGGTGGTTCACGAAGACCTTCTCAAGTTCGCGATATGTCACTTCTCAATCCTTTTCAAGAAGAATAAGTAGTATTGTCATGGAATTGTCGCGTCAGATGTCCTCGTGAAAGAACTTGGTTGTGGAGCCATCGCAACTACGAAGCTTGAAGAGGTTAATCGGGACAAAGGACACGAGAGGTTTTATACTAGTTCGGCCCCTTACGATGAAGGTAAAGCCTACGTCTAGTTGGGTTGGTATTGATGTTTCGATGACCAGGGAGCGAGATACGCTACGCCCGGCTCTCGATGAGTTGTCTCTTTCCCTAAGCCGCCAGCATGTCGTCCCCTTACATACACGGGTTAACGCCCTACGGCTTACAGAGTCCTGGCCGGCTTATAAACAGTGTATGGCTCGGTGACTAGTTAAGTCTACCTTATGATACAAGTTATATTATTGTGGCGGTTTACTACAACGGGCCTTAAGTCGCTTGTGGGCCTTAAGCCCTCTATGAACCGCCATCTTCATGCTTTGTCTTGGGCTTCGATCTGGTGAGTCCTCTTTGCGTAACCCGGCCCCTCCTGGGCGGCTTACACAAATAGTTATATCCCCAACATTAGGCCCCAGATTGATTTGAACCTGTACATATCAATCTTAAAATACCTTATGGAACTGTCCTTCAGTCTTTTGTCTTGCGCGAAAATTTTAACCCGCCGTGACGTCATCATCTAGATCCGGGTTAAATCACCGTGACGTCATCTTCAATAAAACTTATTTTTACTCCATCATATCCCCAACGAATCTCTGCCTTTACTGACCATCCCGAGAATCGAGGCGTCAAGGCCGCTGGATAATAATTCTTATCTCCTCGTTTCTCATGCCGTCTTAGTTTTCATTTCCTTATAAAAAGGCGCGACCTAGGTCTTCCCATTCTCCTCCTTCCAGTCGTCTTCTTCCTCTCGCTGCTTCTCTGTCGCCCAAGCTCTGCCGCCGCCGCCGTCGCAGATCTCGTCTTCACCAACTCCGGCCGTTGCATCAACCTGGTTTGACCACAGTAACGCGACAACCTTCCGCTGCAACCTTGCATCCGTAAGTCTACTTTCTCCTGCCTCTTAGATCCACATTAGTTCTTCCTCGAGTTCGTCGAAGTTCATCACCATTAGAACCAACCCCTGGTTAGTTCTCTTCTTAGATGCCTCTTCTGATCTGAGAATGATATAAAGTGGCCGCGGTAGTTGTTTTTGCACTTGTTTTGGATATAAACCAGATCCCTTTCTTTGCCTAAGAGCCTCATTCAAGCCTATGAACACGTCTGCATCAGCTTTTAGGTCTAGAAAATTTTCTTATCAGAACTGATCTTTGATCTCCAACAACAGTAGCAGATTATGAAACCTGTTTGTATCACCCGGAAAACTACTTCTGTTGAATATGCTTAACCTCAACTGCCTATGTAACCGGCTCAAATAGATAACACTGATCTATTCACCTTACTTGCTTTTTATGACCTTAAGAAGTTTGAACTGCTTTTAATACATGTGGCGGCTTAGACACTGTTGCACAGCTATGCTTATATCATTAGGCCCTTTATTAAGCCGCCATCTTGAATAATTAAGATATTTCTTCCGGGTTAAAATTGAACCAGATCTTCTTATCTTGTCGTAGGCCAACTGTTGTCATGGCACCTAAGGCAACCAAGGCTACTGTGACCTGCAATTGGGTCCCATCCATAGTCACTAATAGTAAACTATCTGAATTTGTGAAGTCCGGCCATCTGCCAAAAAAGGAGGTCATGTCTTATCGTGCCCATGACCCTTCTGAAGAGAGGCCTCAACCCAAAGAAGGGGAGGTAATAATTTTTACGGATCATATGAGCCAGGGATTTGCTCCTCCCGGCTCAAAATTCTTCAGGGATGTTTTGAATTTCTTTGACCTTAGACCTCAAGACATCGGACCCAAGTCCGTGTCAAATATTTGCAATTTCCAAGTCTTCTGGGAGGTGTACCTAGGTGAGGAGCCAAGTCTGCTATTGTTCAGGGAACTTTTCTACTTGAACCGGCAAAATGAACGTGCCAACGGGCCCAGTCTTGATCTTGGCGGCATCTTGATCCAGCGACGGAGAGACTGCCTTTTTCCTTATGCTGAGCTGCCGAGTCACCCAAAATCTTGGAACCAAACGTGGTTCTACTGTCAGGACACTTCTCCGGCTGATGAGAAGCCTCTGCCCGGCTTTCGCACTGCGCCTTGAGTCCAACCATCCGCTAACAGACAAACTGACGGCCGTTGAGCATCTGCCTCTCAATCCCACCATCAAGAAGATCAAAACTCTCTTGGGAAACGGTTTAAATGGCATCGATCTGGTCCGAGTCTAGGTCACTTGGTGAGTACTTCCATTAAGCCACTGTTTCGGCTTAATGTGTACTTACACAGGCGAAAAGGATGACCCATTACGCCATAATCCTGACGACTTACCAAATGATGTGGTGGATGCTATGACCCAATCGTTGCTGAAGGAGGGCACTGTGAAGAGTAACACCTTCGGCTTACTTCCCTTTTGCAAGAAGAACCCGGCCCCTGCAGTAAGTTATCAATCTTAATAAATACTCTTTTCTCTATTATACCTTTTTTTGTACTCATAATTCCTTATCCTTTTCCACTGGCCGATGATAACTTCTGGAAGGTTAAATATGACCATGATTATGCCAAACAAGCCAGGACGACCAAGAAAAACGAAAGGAAAGCCGCCAAGACGGGAACCTCAAAGAATAAGAAACCCAATGCCTTCGACTTACTCAAATTGGATGATAGTTCTTCGGATGATGAAGAGGTAATCTTTAAATTCTCTTAATTCCCTTGTCATTACCTGTCTGACATTCTATCCCATTAGGAGGATAAGGGGAACAGTCAAGCAGCCGATGAAGAGGTAACTATAATCTCCTCCGACTCAGAGCCTTTGCCAAAGCAAAAGATCCGAAGGGTGACCTAGAAAGTAAGATTTTCACATGCTCTTGCTTATCAAGATCCTCAATTTCTTTGGAAGCAACAACATCTTGATAACCGGAGGCAGACCCGGAACAACAAGGATGCGGAACTCTTCTCCGGCTTACCGGACGTAACCAGGAAGCATCGGACTGAGGTTATCTCCGATTTATGTTCTGCTTTACCTTTAGCGGGCTTAATTCGTTAACCTCTCAATTCGTCTGACTCCAATTATCAGGATACCTCTCCTTCTTCCGACGAATCCATGCAATCAAACTTGCCGGCTTTCAAAACTGCTCCCGGGTAATGTAACCTTATGTACCTTGAGCTTTACTTTACCCATGCTTTAGTATTCATCCTTCCGACTTTGTTAACAGCATGCAAGTGAAACCCAGCAAGAGGGCAAAGAAGAATAAGCCATCCCAAGACCCGATTGTAACTGAACCGGTGATTAATACGTCTGCTCCAGACATCTCTACCCATCAGCCGCCTGAACCGGCCTCTGATATTCTAGTACCAACTTCTGACCCGCCTGCCGAAGATATTCTCAACGGCTCCGATAACCCGGAAGCTCCTAGCCCGGTCAAGACGTCTGAACCGGAAGTTGAGTTTGTGAAAAATCAGTTTGTTGAACCTGGGCGGCCTAGTGTCCTCGCCAAATGTTCTGCCAAAGAAGAACTTGTGGAACGCTGAAAGGCCAAGCTGGATATTACTGATTATACTCACTTAAGCATTGGTGATATAGTCTCGGGCTATCTGAATCAAGTGCATAATAGCCGTGACCTGGAAATTGACATGGTGAAACAAATACAGCACAAATCTGAGGTATAACTTATACTATTTACCTGAATCTTACATACTGTACCAGCCCCCAAGTGTATTTCTTATGAATAAATATGTTGTAGACTTAGAAATCTGCTTTACTTGTTAGTTTATCTGGTTCAAAGAGAATATATTTAACCCGGTTATAACATGAGAGTTTTAAATTTGCAATATACATTAGCCCCCAAGGGTCAAGTATCTTTACTTGCAAAGTGCTTGAGACTTAATATGTGTGACCCGGTATGATAGGTTTAAAATTCTTCAGCATACGTTAGCCCCCAAGTGCCAAGTATCTTTACTTGTAAAGTGCTTGGGACTTGAATGTTACCTTACCGTGATCCTTACCATAACCTGGTGTGAATGCAGGCCACCATAAGTCAATTTGAATCGGAGCTTGCTGTCCTGAAGAGTCGTCTGGAAACTCAAGAACTTGAAACTCAGAAGGCCAACTCCAAATTTGAATTCAGTGTCTCTGAAAATGAGAAGTTAAAGAAAAATTTTGAGTCGGAGAAGAAAGCTTGGGCTGATGAGAAGGCTTCACTGGTGACTCGGGCCGAGACAGCAGAAGCATCTCTTGTAGAGGCAACAACCGAGCTGTCCGACTTAAAATGGCAGATATCTCAAATGGTCTCAGCCATCTTCGGTAAGTTACTGTGAAAAATTCAAACATTGTAACCTTACAATGACTATTGTAATAATTACTTCCGGCTGACTATTATACATGTGCACACACATGCCCCAGGAGTACCAACCTTAAGCAAAACATGCTGATCAAGCTTAAAGCAGTTTACACCTTAGTGGAGCAGCTGTACTCCGGGTCACAACGTGGCTTGGCCATTGTAGCCTTATCAAACACCCCTCCCTGCCTCTTACAAGACGTACTGAAGCATCTCGCTGTGCTACCTCAGCGAATTCAGGATTTAAGGCGGGCATCCGCAAGAGCCGGAGCCGTAGCCGCATTGAGCCGGGCAAAAGCATGGCTTCCAGAGCTAGACCCGGCCGACCTTGCTCTTGGATATCCCAGTCGGAAGGAGGACGGTACTGTATTTTATGATCAGGACTTCATCGCCTGTGTCAAAGTTATACGTCTCGTGGCAACCCTTATTGGGAACGATACCAACCTCAACAAGTATTCTCCGGGCTATGATAGTGAGAACCAGAGAATTCCAAACGTTCCATATGATGAAGTCAGCCTGATCCCTCCTACTCATAAGCATACTTTTGCCCCTGAAGTGGACCCAGCCGATTTAATAGATGATGACGCTGAGTTTGAAGCCTTGAGCGGCATTGACTGGGCCTCGTCAACTTTCCAGGACAGAACAGCTGACAGAGAGGCGGAGAAGGATAACCCGGAGTCTTCAAGCTCACCGAAAGAGTAAAGCGTCATGTGAAAAACAATGCTTCATTTGTTCAGACTCGGGGAGTCTTGTAATAGGGTAGAAAAACTTCTCCATGTTTGTCATGCCTTCGCGCATATTCCTAGCGCTTAACATTTTCGTAAGCCACCGTTTCTATATACTTCTGGCTTATGTTGATCGGTTATGCCCTTGGCGTTTTAAATTTGCTTACCTTATCCTGCACATAAAAACAAACAAAAATTCCATTGGCGGTTTATTGCACCGGGGGTCCCACAAAGTATTGACAACTCGGAATACCAACCAAAGATACCATATACGAGCCGGTTTACGACTATAGTTGTTAAACATAACCATGATAACATACCTGCGATCCCCTTGATAATATTTCCTGCTGATATGATGCTCACCTGGTATTTAACAACCTGGTGTGACCAATATTAAACCGGAAAAGACAGAAAACATCGCATAATGCCTTTCACAAGGTCTCAGTATAATCAAAATAATTTATGCTTATAATGGATAATAACCAACATTTACAGGCTTCTGATTCAAATACGATCAGTAAACCATTCCAAAGGGGTTAAGCTAAGATTCGGATACAAACATATAGCCCCAGTGGCTTGGCGACGCCGATCAAATGGGTATCGACAGCTATGTTCTCTTTGGTTCGAATACGACCTATGTTTGAACAGGAAGCCCCCAAGTGACCATAAGATTTGTTTAATGACGCTGATTCAAATACGATCCACATGAGACCCAAAGGGGTTAAGCTGTGATTCAAATATGATCAAGAAGCCCCCAAGTGGGTTTGGCAGTATGCCGATCAAGCGGGTATCGATAGCTATGTTCTCTTTGGTTCGAATACGACCTATGTTTTAACAGGAAGCCCCCAAGTGATCATGGCTAGATTCAGATATGATCATAAGCCAGACCAAAGGGAAAGCCGGATTCAGATATGATCCGCTCCCTGTTGGTAGTGTCCACCACCTGATAAAGAAGACATAAAAACATTCTTTATGGGAAAAAAGGACAGAGGCCCTGCTTTATTGCTTTATATAATATGTACATCATCAAAAGTATATACATCTTAAGAGCCGGCGGCTCAAGTATAGTAAGGCCAAAGATGGGCTATATTCCACGGCCGGCGGGTCTCCTCCTCCGACTTACATGAATCCTTGCGCTCTCGAATATCAATGAGGTAGTATGACCCGTTCTTCAGATTCTTGCTGACCACAAAGGGTCCTTCCCAAGGCGGAGATAACTTGTGCATGTCAGATTGATCCTGGATGAGCCGGAGCACCAAATAACCTTCCTGAAATGTTCTGCTCTTGACCCGGCGGCTATGATAACGACACAGGTCTTGCTGGTAAATCACCGAGCGGGCTATTGCAAAGTTTTGTTCCTCATCCAACAAGTCCAGTGCCTCCCAACGAGCCTTTTCATTGTCCGCCTCAACATAATCCGCCACACGGGGTGAATCGTGTCGAATGTCACTTGGTAGAACTGCCTTTGCTCCATAGACCATGAAAAAAGGTGTGTAACCCGTAGATCTGTTAGGCATAGTGTTGATGCTCCATAGTACATAGGGTAACTCCTCCACCCAGCAACCCGGAGTCTGTTTTAAGGGGACTAAGAGCCGGGGCTTAATACCCTTTAGTATCTCTTGATTAGCCCTTTCTGCTTGACCATTGGATTGAGGATGAGCAATGGCCGAAACATCAAGCCGGATATGTTCTCGCTGACAGAACTCTTCCATGACTCCCTTGGAAAGATTAGTACCATTATCAGTTATAATGCTGTGTGGGAAACCAAAACAAAAGATCACCTTTTTCATGAATTGAACCGCTGTGGCCGCATCACACTTACTGACTGGCTCCACCTCAACCTACTTTGTAAACTTATCCACTGCCACCAGGAGATGTGTCTTTTTATCCTTAGACCTTTTGAAAGGTCCAACCATGTCAAGCCCCCAGACTGCAAACGGCCAGGTAATTGGGATCATCCTCAATTCCTGAGCCGACACATGAGTACGTCGTGAGAATTTTTGACAACCGTCACATTTACTAACCAGATCCTCTGCATCAGCATGAGCCGTGAGCCAGTAGAAACCATGATGGAAAGCCTTGGCCACAAGAGATTTTGAGCCGGCATAATGACCACAATCTCCTTCTTGAATCTCACGAAGTATCTCTTGTCCCTCTCCAGGTGACACACAGCGTTGAAACGCCCCTGTTACACTGCAATGATGCAACTCACCATTAACAATCGTCATGGATTTGGATCGTCTGACAATTTGTCTTGCCAAAGTTTCATCCTCCGGTAACTCTCCCCGTGTCATGTAGGTCAAATATGGCACTGTCCAATCCGGGATAACATGAAGGGCTGCCACCAACTGGGCCTCAGGGTCTAACACCGCTAGTTCTTCCTCGGTAGGCACCTTGATAGAGGGGTTATGCAAAACATCAAGAAAGGTGTTAGGTGGCACCGGCTTACGTTGAGATCCCAGCCGGCTTAAAGCATTAGCCGCCTCATTCTTCCTTCGATCAATGTGCTCCACTTGATAACATTTGAAATGTCCAACCACAGCATCTACTTCACGTCGATAAGCCGCCATGAGAGGATCCTTGGAATCCCACTTGCCTGGCATCTATTGAGCCACGAGATCTGAGTCGCCCAGACACCTTACCCGGCTTAAGTTCATCTCCTTGGCCATCCGGAGACCATGGAGTAAGGCCTCGTACTCAGCTGCATTATTAGTACATGGGAACATAAGCCGGAGTACATAACGAAATTTTTCACCTCGAGGGGAAGTTAAAACAATTCCAGCCCCCGAGCCTTCTAGCTACCTGGACCCGTCAAAGTGAATAGTCCAATATGTGTTATCTGGCTTCTCCTTAGGTGCCTGCAATTCTGTCCAATCATTGATAAAGTCCACCAAGGCCTGAGACTTAATAGCAGTACGTGGTATGTACTTCAAACCATGAGGCCCAAGCTCGATAGCCCACTTGGCGACTCGTTCTGTGGCCTCCCTATTCTAAATGATGTCTCCCAAAGGGGCAGAACTTACCACAGTTATAGGATGAATTTGAAAGTACTGCTTCAACTTCCGGTTGGCCATAAGCACTCCGTAAACGAGTTTCTGCCAATGTGGATACCTTTGTTTAGACTCAATGAGCACGTCACTGATATAATAAACCGGTTGTTGAACCGGATGCTCCTTGCCAGCTTCCTTACGCTCCACCACGATGGCAACACTGACCGCTCGTGAATTAGCAGCCACATATAACAACAACGGCTCTCTGTCAATGGGAGCCGCAAGAACCGGTGGTTCAGACAATTGCCTCTTCAAGTCTTCAAAGGCAACATCCGTAGCATCACTCCAGACAAAAGTGTTAGTTTTCTTCATCATCTGATATAATGGAAGGGCCTTCTCACCTAACCGGATTATGAACCGGCTTAAAGCGGCCACACGACCCGCCAGGCGCTGAACATCATTGATACACGCCGGCTTAGTCAGAGTGGTAATCACCTTAATCTTCTCCGGATTAGCTTCAATGCCTCTGTTTGACACCAGAAAACCTAAGAGCTTGCCCGCAGGTACACCAAACACACACTTGGCCGGGTTAAGCATCATCTTGTAAACTCGGAGATTATCAAAGGTCTCTTTCAGGTCAGATATCAAGGTTTCCTTTTCTCTGGACTCCACCATAATGTCATCTACGTAAGCATGAACATTACGCCCAATTGGATCGAGCAAACAGTTCTGCACACACCGCTGATAAGTCGCCTGGGCACTTTTGAGTCCAAATGGCATAGATACATAACAGAAGGCTACAAACGGAGTGATGAAAGCTGTCTTCTCCTGGTCCTTAACTGCCATCTTGATCTGATGATAGCCAGAGTAAGCATCCAAGAAGCTCAAACGTTCACAACCCGCCGTAGCATCAATGATTTGATCAATACGGGGGAGAGCAAAGGGATCAGCCGGACAAGCCTTGTTTAAGTCTGTGTAATCTACACACATCCGCCAAGTGCCGTTCTTCTTGAGCACTAACACCGGGTTAGCCAACCACTCTGGGTGAAAAACTTCAACAATAAACCCGGCCGCTACGAGCCTGGCGACCTCTTCCCCAATAGCTTTCCGTCTCTCTTTGTTGAACCGTCGGAGAAACTGCCTGACCGGCTTATACTTTGGATCAATATTGAGAGTGTGCTCAGCGAGTTCCCTCGGTACACCCGGCATGTCAGAAGGTTTCCATGCAAAGATGTCCCAGTTCTCACGGATGAACTCGATGAGCGCGCATTCCTATTTAGGATCCAAATTGGCACTGATACTGAATTGCTTAGAGGCATCTCCAGGGGTAAAGTCAACAAGCTTTGTCTCAGCGGCCGATTTAAACTTCAACGCCGGGTCATGCTGAGTAGTTGGTTTCTTGAGGGAGGTCATATCTGCCGGGTCAACATTGTCTTGATAAAATTTGAGCTCCTCCGCGGCACAGGCAGTCTCAGCATAAGCCGCGTTGCCTTCTTCACATTCCAAGGCCACCTTTTGACTCCCATGCATAGTGATGGTGCCCTTGTAACCCGGCATCTTGAGCTGTAAGTAAACGTAACACGGCCGTGCCATGAATTTAGCATAAGCCGGTCGCCCAAATAGAGCGTGATATGGACTCCTGATTTAACCACTTCAAACGTCAATTTCTCAGCCCTGGAATCATACTCATCTCCAAAAGCCACCTCCAATTCAATCTTGCCAATTGGGTAAGCCGACTTGCCGGGAACCACCCCATGGAAAACAGTGTTGGATGTTCTCAAATTCTTCTCAGTCAACCCCATGCGCTGAAAAGTCTCGTAGTAGAGGATATTGATGTTGCTACCTCCGTCCATGAGTACCTTAGTGAATTTATATCCACCAACCTGGGGTGCTACCACCAAGGATAACTGACCCGGATTATCGACTCATGAAGGGTGATCCTCTCTACTCCATATAATGGGTTGCTCTGACCATCTCAAATAACGAGGAATTGCCGGCTCAATAGAATTTACGGCCCTCTTATGAACCTTCTGGTCATGTTTGCATAAGCTAGTGGTAAACACATGGTACTGCCCACCACTCAACTGTTTCGGATGGCTTTGATAACCCGACTGTTGTTGCTGTTGTCCTCCCTGACCAGATTGCAGGTGATTAGTTCCACCCGGCTGTCCCTGAAAACCGGAGTTTGAACCACCGCCCGGCCACGAAAACCGCCAGCCCCTGAACCGCCACCAGATCCATGACTGCCATCAAAGGTATTGTAATTTTTAAATGCCTTCATGATCGTGCAATCTTTCCACAGGTGTGTAGCGGGGTGCTCCCGGGTGCCGTGTTTCGGGCAGGGCTCATTGAGTAGTTGCTCAAGAGATGGGCCTGACACACCGGATCGAGGCCACTTACCCTTACATCTCTGATTGTTACCCTGTGCATTAGCGTTGGCCACAAACTCCGGGTTGCCGTCCGCCTTACGCTTATTGCCGCTTTGATTCACCGGGTTGTGATGTTGACCTTTTCCATTGCCGTTCCTTTTTCCCTTCCCTGTCTTCTCATCGTCAGACACAGGATCCTTGGTACTATCAGAATCGGCATATTTAACTAAAGACGCCATTAGCGTACCCATATCCTTGCAGTCACATTTAAGGTGCCCTAGTTTCCGCCTCAGCGGCTCAAAGCTGCAAGTTTTCTCCAACATGAGGACTGCGGAGCCGGCATCCATCTTATCAGATGAATGAATTATCTCCTTGACCCGGCGTACCCAATGGGTGGTGGGTTCACCCTCCCCCTGCTTACAATTCGTCAAATCCACGATCGACATAGATTGCTTACAGGTGTCCTTGAAGTTCTGGATGAAACGGGCTTTTAACTCCTCCCACGAACCAATGGAATTGGGTGGTAAGCTTTTTAACCAAGACCAGGCCGTTCCATCTAACGTCATGGTGAAATATTTAGCCATTGCCGCGTCACTGACTTCCAACAGCTCCATGGCCATCTCATAACTCTCAATCCATGCTCCAGGCTGTAAGTCGGCCGTGTAATTTGGCACTTTTCGAGCTCCCTTGAAGTCCTTGGGCAGGTGCACGTTGCGCAAAGCCGGTACCAAACAAGGAACACCACCGGTTCTGGTGGCTACTCCCGTCTCAACAGAAGTCTTTGGATACTCTGGAATATTCTGATGAGCCGCTAGCTGAGCCGCCCGCTCGTTCTCCTGACGTACTCGGCCCTGCACCGGATTATAGCCACCATGTTGGCGTTGGGAGCTGCTTGACAAAGCTTCAGATTCCATGTGCCTGCTATAACTCAGGCTCCAGTTCTGACGAGGCGGTGCTAACCAAGGCAGAGGAGTTGAATGGATCCTATCTCTGCTGTAAGAATAGGTCTCTTGTTGAGCCAGGGCCGTCTGGAGAAGCTCTCTGACCCTCCGGGTCTCCACCGCTGTCGGGTCATCACCGTCCACGAGCAGAGCCGCCAAGCGCGCCGAAGCCGCGATTAAGTTCTCCATGGGGTTGGAAAAGTGACCCTCCGGTATCGGCACATAACACGGTGGTGCCATTCTCACATGAGGAGGCGGCATCTCTCGAGGCTGAGCCGGCCCTCCTGCTCCGGCTGTCATAAACTGATTGGCATCTGGCGGGTTACTTGGGCCTGCTCCGGGTGTTGCGAAAAGAACCCGAGGGTCATAATTCGGAGGTAAACGGGATTGGGTTTTCTGGTGTCTCCTCCTCATTACCTCATTGGATGCGTTTAAGCTCATCATGGGCTGGTAAGCTTCTGACTACAACCGCTGTGCCCAGGCGTCGAGAGCCACCCGCTCTGTAGCCAGTCTAGTATCCTCAGCTACCAAGGCCTCCTTGGCCTGAGCTATCTCCTCACGCACCCGTGCCACCTCCGCGTCATGCTCATCTTTTTTCGCAGGGATAACTGTGGCGGTTAACAAGGCGGTAAGCTTGTCCATGAGGTCTATCAGCACCTGAGCCGGCGGGCGCACAGGGCCACCTGCCCCGGCTGTCCCTATCCCAGATGTTATTGCTGCAGCAGCTGTACAATTAGAAACAGGCTAAGTCCCAGCCATAAAGATTCCTGCCCATCTTGACGGCTCATAGGGGTCCGAAATACTGATGCCATCGGAACAGCCCCCGAGCGCGCCGTCTTGCACCTGGTACAACTTATTTGTTGAACCTGTGGACGAATCACCATCTGACCAGACGGCCGTCTCACCACCATCTTCAGATCCTTCAGAAAGTTCCTCTCCGTGGATGCAGCCCACGAAAGCACGCTTCATGACGGGTTGAGCTCGGGTCTTCCTCGCACGCTAAGCCGTCTCGATGAGGTCGGTGCTGCTGTCCGGCTCAGGTCCCGGCTCTCAGATCCGGCCGATGAAGACGTGGATTCCACCGAACGGGACCCGGTATCCGTACTCGATTGAGCCAGCATCGGGGCCCCAGCCTTCGTCGTTGATGTAGATCTTGCCGAGACGACTCTTGGTCATCCGGCCCACTACGTATCCCTTGAGCCCTTCGAAGTTGCCCTTCAAGAACTCAACTCCACCGTGTGCTGGCCCCACAGTGGGCGCCAACTATCGCGGAATTGTCACGTCAGATGTCCTCGTGAAAGTACTTAGTTGTGGAGCTATTGCAAATAGTAAGCTTGAAGGGGTTAATCGGGACAAAGGACACGAGAGGTTTTATACTAGTTCAGCCCCTTACGATGAAGGTAAAGCCTACGTCTAGTTGGGTTGGTATTGATGTTTCGATGACCAGGGAG
Source organism: Triticum dicoccoides (assembly GCF_002162155.2). Taxonomy (NCBI): domain Eukaryota; kingdom Viridiplantae; phylum Streptophyta; class Magnoliopsida; order Poales; family Poaceae; genus Triticum; species Triticum dicoccoides. The sequence goes on along the minus strand of NC_041385.1, from coordinate 708,126,324 downwards.
CGAGATACGCTATGCCCGGCTCTCGATGAGTTGTCTCTTGCCCTAAACCGCTAGCAGGTCGTCCCTTTATATACAAGAGTTGACGCCCTGCGGCTTACAGAGTCCCAGCCGGCTTATAAATAGTGTCCGGCTCGGTGACTAGTTAAGCCTACCTTATGATACAAGTTATATTATTGTGGCGGTTTACTACAACGGGCCTTAAGTCGCTTGTGGGCCTTAAGCCCTCTACAAACCGCCATCTTCATGCTTTGGTCTTGGGCTTTGATCTGGTGAGTCCTCTTTGTGTAACCCGGCGCCTCCTGGGCGGCTTACACAAATAGTTATATCCCCAACAAGTATGCAAAATCCATTTTTTCTCATCAATTTAATTTGATGAAGGATAAGCTTCAGAGTTTGTTCTTGAGGAATAAATTCTAGTTTCAAGTGTTTTCATCTTTTCTTTTCCGGAGGTCCATGCTATTCTCGCTTATTTTGTCGGAACCTCCATCTAAATCACCGCAAGATTTAATCTTATTCTTTCATCCTTCATTCCTATCTCATCATCTTTTGTCACCGGAGTTCTTCATGGTGGTTCTTCATGTTTTAATTCATTCTTCAAGAGTTCATCAAGATTCTTGTTGGTGGAATTCAAGTATCTTTTCTTCTTGCATCTCGAAGTGCAATTAAATCTCCGTATTCTATTGAAGTGGAGTTTTGCATTTCTTCGTTCCTCTAAGCTATCCAATCATTTCCGTTTGTGGCCGGTTATCACCTTATGATCTTGAGATGTTACCTATAAGACCACAACAAGCTTATTCTTTCGTTGTTGATTTTCTCAACAAGTTCATTCAATCCCTCCTTCTAAGTTCTTTTTATTCAATTCTTTCCATTCTTCTGGAGGCATTGCATTGTTCATCTCGTCAAGTGCCATCTCATTGGGTGAAGCTCGTGTTCTATTCCTTCCATCTTCAGCCGGAGTGCTGCCTAAATCCTTTCAGTCTTATTCGTTTCTTATCTCATTCTAACCGGAGTGGTTTCATAGTCTATGTGATTCCATGAGCTTTCGATTCTTGTCATTCTCATTGTTCCTCTCTTCTTCTCGAGTGCTCTCGATTCCTTGCTTCTTCTCTTGCGTTCTTGGTTCACCTCATCCTCTTTTCCCTTTCGTCTCGGTCCTAAGATCTCAGGACGAGATCTCTTGTTAGTAGAGGAGTGTTGTAATGCCCCGGATTTGATGCGCCAGGTGTCTGCCAGTTATTCGTTGTCTTTGCCATGTCATTTGCTTGAGTGTTGCATATTTCCATGTCATCATCTGCATATCATCTGCATGTTTTCCAAAACTTGCATTCGTTCGGGTTCCCCCGGTTCTCTTCATTGTCCGTTCGGAGTCCAGAACTCTCGCGCGCACTCGTCGCCCCTCTCAGACCTTGTTTTCGTTAGCGGGTTAAAAACGTTCTCGGAATGGACCGAGGTTTGCCGAGTGGCCTTGGTATAACACCGGTAGACCGCCTGTCAAATTTCATTCCATTTGGAGGTCGTTTGATACTCCAACGGTTAACCGCGTAGCCCGAAACCCCTCTCTCTTTGCAGCCCAGACCCTCTTCACCACAGCCCATGAACCCATCCAAACCCCCTCCATGCTCTCGGTCGTTCGATCACGATCATGTGGGCGAAAACCGCTCCTCATTTGGACTCTCCTAGCTCCCTTTGCCTATATATTTGCACCTCCCTCCAAATTTTCGGGTCCAAACCCTAGCTTCTTTCCCATCTCCGCCGCCGGACGAAATCTCCCTCATCCGGACATGTCCGTCCGTCCCCGCGCCACCGCCCCCAGCCTCTCCCAGGCCGCCACGTGGCAAGCGCCGTCGCGGGTCAGCGAGGCCCGAGGCCGGCCCGCCCGAGCCACGCCGGGCCCGAGCGCCCGAGCCGCTCGTTCCGCTCGCCAGAATCCGCCGCCCGTCGCC
>NC_041385.1:708081700-708124059 GCF_002162155.2 Triticum dicoccoides | reverse complement strand
GCGCGCCACCTCTCCGCTGACCGCGCCCCGCCCCGCCGCCGGTCACCTCGACCACCGCACCTTGCCGCACCGCTCGTCGCCGCCCGGATCCGGCCGAGCTGGGCCAGATCCGGCGCCTGGGGACCGGATCCCGCCACCGCCGCCTTGCATCGGCCACCTCCAGCCTCGCCGTCGCCGCCACATCGCCGGGCACCACCGCCCCTGCCTTCTCTCGTGCTTGCACGAGGAGGAGCACGACCAGCGTCGCCGGCCACGTGGGCCTCGCCCACGGCCCAACCCATCGCCTTGGCCCGCCTCGTCCTCCCCCTCCTGGGCCAAGCCCAACGTGAGCACCTCCCCTTATCCTCCGCCTGTGCACACTTTAGCTATCCTGCGCCCATACTGTTTTCCATCCAAGTTCCCGTAATTTTGCATATTCTAGTGCCCTGTTCAACATGCCATAACTCTCTGACCGTAGCTCCATTTTGCGTGCATAATATATCAAAATGTTTGTCATGAGATGCTCTTCATTTTATTCCATTGTGCCATGTTCATTTTAGTTCGTCTTGATGCCCGAATCATCATTGCAAGAGTGTTATATGATGTTAATCTGTTGAAACTGTTATAACTTGGTGATTTGTCTTTTTCGTAGCATTTTGTGTGTGCATCCTATGAGCTTGATGTCTACATGTGTTTTGAGCTATGTCGTGCCATGTTTACAAAGGTGCAATCCATGTATTTTTGTGAGTCTTGTACTAAGTGCATCGAGCTTGTTAAAAAGGGTACTTGCTGTTGCTGTTTGGCTAGGCTGAATCTGTTATTTCATGATGCTATGTAAACCTGCTGCTAGAAGTAATTCTATGCATAATCTGGAGATGTTCACTAACAATGTTTTGTTATACATGTCATGTTATATCCATCCATGCCCATGTTTGCATTTATAGCCTGTTGTAGCTTGTTGTAATATTGCTCCAAACTTTCTAAATAATGTTTCTATCAGCCTGTTATCATTAAGTTCAGTTTTGCCATGTGTTTTGCTAGTGATCCGTGCACCCTATGAACTTGTTCTTGCCATGCTAAGCTTCATAAACATGTATTCTTACTGTTGGTTACCTTGTCATGCCATGTATTGCTCTGTGGTGAGTGTTACAAGCTCATCAACATGCCTACTTATTGTTGTTCCTGCCATGTATGAATCTGTCATATCATTTGCCATGTTTGCATGGATGCTACCATGTTTTTTGTTGATCTTTGGAATTAGTTCAGTAAGGGAGATTTGTTCTTTGTCTTTATTATGAACATGCCATGTCTTTTTTCGCCATGTTAAATTCCTGTAACATGTTATTTGATAGCTCTAAACATTGCAACCTGATGTTATTTCTGTTAAGTCTATAAACTGTTATTATTTGCAATCTTGCCATGTCTTTTTGAGCAAGTTCTAGTGATTTATGGAGATAGCTCAGTGTTCATGTTTTGTCATGCTTTATCTGTAGATTATGTTCATGCCTTTTGTTTTCCTGTTGAGGTGCTGTAGCATATTGTTTTTATGCTTGTAAGATGCCTAGTTGCTGTTTTGGACAGCTTGTCCTTTAAACTTGTATGGAGTGTATGTGTTGAAACCGTTGCTCCGTTGTGAGTGTTCTCTATATGAAACTTGCTTGATTTTGCATGTAGTTTCATATTATCATATTGCATCCTTCTATTGAGGTGTTTGCTTAATGTTTGTATGCATTTTGCATCAATGTCATGTTTAACTTGTTTTGCTCATATCTTATAGGCCGTAGCTCCGAACTAAATGAACTTTATATGTAACTTGACTAGAATTTCGTGTAGATCAACTTGGTGTATCTTAACTTGCTTTTTAACAACTTGAACATAAGGTTTATTCAGATCTGGACCAATTTCGAAATTTGCATATGAGGACTTACCGGATTAGTTATATGTTGTTTCCGGCCTCATTTAAACTTGCTTTGATGTGTTGCTCTTGTATGCATCATCTCTTGCCATGAGTAGCCTCATGTAGTCTTGTCTTGCATCATGCTTGGTTGTGCATCTTGTCTTGTATATGTGTGGTGTGTTTACCATGTTGTGTGCTTCTTCTCGATAGTTCTCGTTTCGTTGTGATCGTGAGGATTCATTCGTCTACGCTTGGTTCGGCTTCATTCGTTCGACTTCTTCATGGACTCGTTCTTCTTCCTTGAGGGATTTCAGGCAAGATGACCGCTACCCTAGATCTCACTACTATCATTGCTATGCTAGTTGCTTCGTTCTATCGCTATGCTACGCTACCTATCATTACTCTTCAAGCCTCCCAATTTGCCATGTCAGCCTGTAACCTTTTCACCCTTCCTAGCAAACCGTTGTTTGGCTATGTTACCGCTTTGCTCAGCCCCTCTTATAGAGTTGCTAGTTGCAGGTGAAGTTGAAGATTTCTCCATGGTGGACAAGATTATGTTGGGATATCACAATATCTCTTATTTGATTAATGCATCTATATACTTGGTAAAGGGTGGAAGACTCGTCCTTATGCCTGGTGTTTTGTTCCACTCTTGCCGCCCTAAGTTTCTGTCATACCGGTGTTATGTTCCCGGATCTTGCGTTCCTTACGCGGTTGGGTGATTTATGGGACCCCCTTGATAGTTTGCTTTGAATAAAACTCCTCCAGCAAGGCCCAACCTTGGTTTTACCATTTGCCTCACCACCACCTACCTTTTCCCTTGGGAGTAATTAACCCAAGGGTCATCTTTATTTTAGCCCCCCCCGGGCCAGTGCTTCTCTAAGTGCTGGTCCGAACCGAGCAGCATGCGGGGCCCCCTCGGGGAAACTCTAGGTCTGGTTTTACTCGTACCTTGACTTATCCGGTGTTGCCCTGAGAACGAGATATGTGAACCTCCTATCGGGATTGTCGGCGCATCGGGCGGCTTTGCTGGTCTTGTTTTACCATTGTCGAAATGTCTTGTAAACCGGGATTCCGGGACTGATCGGGTCTTCCTGGGAGAAGGTATATCCTTCGTTGATCGTGAGAGCTTATCATGGGCTAAGTTGGGACACCCCTGCAGGGTATAAACTTTTGAAAACCGTGCCCGCGGTTATGTGGCAGATGGGAATTTGTTAATATCCGGTTGTAGATAACTTGACACTAGATACGAATTAAAATGCATCAACCGCGTGTGTAGCCGTGATGGTCTCTTTTCGGCGGAGTTCAAAAAGTGAACACAGTTTTGGGTTATGTTTGACGTAAGTAGGAGTTCAGGATCACTTCTTGATCATTGCTAGCTTCACGACCGTTCCGTTTGCTCTCTTCTCGCTCTTATTTGCGTATGTTAGCCACCATATATGCCTAGTCGCTGCTGCAACCTCACCACTTTACCCCTTCCTTTCCCATTAAGCTTTGCTAGTCTTGATACCCATGGTAATGGGATTGTTGAGTCCTCGTGGCTCACAGATTACTAAAACAACAGTTGCTGGTACAGGTTACGTGATGATCATGACGCGAGAGCGATGTTTGCTTGTCTTGGAGTTCTTCTTCTACTTCTTCGATCAGGGGATAGGTTCCAGGACGGCAGCGTGGGCTAGTAGGGTGGATGTCGTTTGAGTTTCTGTTTATGTTTCATCCGTAGTCGGATGGTGCTCTTATGTAAGATGATGTTGTAATCGTGTGGCTTTGTATGCCTTGTATGTATCCCCATCTATTATGTAATGTTGATGTAATGATATCCACCTTGCAAAAGCGTTTCAATATGAGGTTCTATCCTTGGTGGGACCTTTGAGTCTCTTTAGGATAGTATCGCATATTGGGCGTGACAGACCCTTCCGTGAAGGTACTGACCTTCTCTTGGTTGCCCGCCTCTGAGTATGGCTTGCTGAGCGCCGATCCTGCGAAACATGGCTCAATGCGGAGGATAAATATACGCGCAGAAGTATTTCTCTCCCCTGAGAATACAATTTCAGAATACTTACCTTCACGAAAGGGTAGAGGTCAGGATAGTCAGCCATAATGGCCACCTCCGAGCCATCATGGTTCGCCAGATAGTATACTCCATCTTCAATCTCTACAAATATGGACGGATCCTCATGGAATACGGGGTCCTCATTGCGATCGTGATCTTCTGGCTGAGGGGCGGGGCAGTTAATGTTCTCGACTATTTGCCTCCATGACTATGTAAAAAGCAACCAGGGTATTCGTTTAATGCGTCTCAACGAGTAAAAAAGTATTGAGCGGTTACAAAACTTACCCATTCAATGGGATTGTACATGGAGAAGGCCTCTCGGCAATTTAAACGAAGGAAGTCTTCTTCTTCTCCTTTATAGGGTCGGCCAGTGTTGTTGCCAATGCAGCTTGGCTATCCGGACCCTTTCGCCTATAGCGGGATGCGTCGTCCTCCCTGTTATAGTTCCATAAGGGAGTTAGCCTGGATTGAAGTGGCTGGATGCATCTCTGTATCGCAATAGCCATAACTTCCACTATGGAGAGTCCGGAATGGGTCAATACCTTGACCTTGTTTACCAATCTTATCAGTTACGCACTGTCTTCCTGATAAGGGGACTTGGGACGCCAGCTAGATAGCTCCTTCAAGGGGGTGCTGGAAAATTCTGGCAGTCCGCGCCGAACAGGGTCTGGAAGGGGTACATCATCGATATAGAACCAGTCCGAAGACCATTCGGCGGATCCCTTCTTTGGAGTCCCGATTGTGTAGCCGGATCCTGCTATACGCCATACTTTGGTGCCGCCCACTTCAAAAATAGACCCGCCACCCTGATGGCGGGGGATGAGGCAGAAGAACTTTTTCCATAGTTCAAAGTGAGCCTCGCAACCTAAAAACAATTCGCAAAGGGCGACAAAACCGGAGATATGTAAAATACAACCTGGTGTGAGGTTGTGCAGCTGGATCCCGTAGTGTTCCAGTAGGCCCCTAAGGAAGGGGTGGATTGGGAATCCTACACCCCTCAAAAGGAATGAGGTGAAGCACACCCTCTCCCCTTGGCTGGCATTGGGAAAATTCTCCGCCAATGCATCAACACCTATAGTAGTTAACCTCGCCCGTACAGAGACTAGATCTGAGGGAGGGAGATATCCTTACGTTTGGAGCCGACTGAGCTAGAGGTGGGATACGGAGCAACTCTGTCAGTCCCCGTCTTAAAGGCCATGAGGGCGCGAGGAGGAGCCAGGGGCACTCGCCATGGTTTGAAATTTTCCATGGCTTGCTTTGTTGCTTTTGGTGCGATGCGGGATGGCGTTTCGAAAATCTCACCTTGTTTTATAGGCGCGGCCTGTGCCTGTCAGGAATATTAAAATACAGGGATAATGGACCGTTCGCATTCACTCGGACGCATGGAAATCGAGGCGACAGCAGGGAGGAATCATAAAAACTGGGTGCGGAAACCGATGCCGCACTATCGTCGATCCGGAGTATAATGGGGAACCCACCTTGCACAGCCGAAGACTTGCGTCCGCATAGTACATCGACATTGAATGCAAGTTTGGGGGCTACTGAGGGAGTCCTGGATTCGGGGTCCACAGGTGTCTGACCTAGGATGTAACATCCCAAATTTTCAATTTGGAATGTTATACATTAGATCATCATGCATATCATATTTTCTTGCATTTTGTTGATCCTAGAAATTTCATGCAACTCAAGGACCCTCGGAGAGAGTTGGAGATTTTGAAATTTTCGTATTTGAGTTCTCTCAAAACTATGAAAAGAGGATCATTGGATTTATTTATTTTATCTTCAAATATTTTTTCCAATATCAAAAATAAGAGAGGGAATAATATGACTTTCCCAAAATTTAGGAAAAATGAAGATTTAATAAATAAATCAAATTTTGGATTTTTCTCGGAATTTATTTGCCTTAGGGAAAAATCCGTGTTTTCAAAAATTGCATTTTAGGCCCCGAGTAAAGTTCATTTTGTTCGACTCATTTTTAGGAGTCGGGGAAATTTACTTTATTAATTTTGGAGTTCGTTTAGTTTTTTTCTGTATTTTTTTCTGCGCGCGAAACCGATTTAAAAAAAAAGAGAGCCACAGCGCCTTGGGCCAAAGGCCCAAGCCGCCAAGCCAGCCGGCCGGCCAGGAGGCCAAGGCCATCGCTAGCGCCGCCGCGCCAGGGAGCCAGCGCCCCTGTTTCCTTTTCTTTTACAAATCCTAGTAGGATTTGGACCCGTTTCGTTATTCCATTTTTTGTTCCTAGGATTCCTAAACCAACTCTAATTCTTGTCCCCTACTCCAAGCAAAAACCCTCCCCTCCCCAATATAAATACCCAAGCACCCCCCCCCCTCCAACACATCAAACCAACACCTCTCCTCTCCTCTCCTCCGCAGCAGCAGCAGCGCCGCCGCCCTACACCGCCGCCGCCGCCCTCACCAGCGCCGCCGCCCTACACCGCCGCCGCCGCTTGGCACCGCCGCCGCCAAGTGCCGCCGCCGCCACCCAACGCCGCCGCCGCCGGAGCCCCTCGCCTCTTCGAGGTACTAGCCCAGCGCTGCGTCACCTTTTCTTTTCCTCGGTTCGGTTTTTCGTAAATCGTTCCGGTTTCTGTTCCGGTTTTCTAGATCGGTTTTTTGTTTCGGTTTTCTTTCCGAAACCCTAGATCGGTTTTTCTCGCCGGTTTTTCTTTCCGGTTTTCTTTAGCAAGCGTTCGCCGGACCGTTCGTCCTAACGAACGTGATCACCGGTTTTCCCCGGTTAACGAACGTCTGTTCGTTCAACCGTTCGTCGTTTTCGTTCTCATCGGATTGATTCCGCTATTATTTTTCTGATAGCGATTTCAGATCCGATTTTCTTTCTAGTCTATCTTCTCGCTCGTTTATCGGAATCAGGTGATTCAAACGCCTGGAGTTTCATCTCGAAACCGCCGTTCCGACTAATCAACTTAAACAAAGTTTTGCTACTGTAAAATTTGACTTAGTTTCAACTTTCTAGAACCGAGTTGTGTTCTTTCGTTGTTTGACTTTTGTTGCTTTATTTGATTCGATTCTTTTGCCACCAGGGTTCTTAAGTTGAACTTTCTGGTTAGATCTTTTATTCGAGATTTACCTATGCATTAGATGAGTACTTATTGTATGCTTGTTCTTTGTCTGCGATAGATCACCCGGAGTGCGCCGCTTGTTACTTCGAGTCTCTAGGTTTCGCGGATCGTCAGCAAGGCAAGTAACACTTTGATCATACCTTTTTTACTACCCAGTTTTTATGCATTAGATGGATCCTCAAACATTGCATGATTAGGATCTAATTAAATTGTGGGATGGGAAGTAGATGAGGTAGTATCTATTACCTGTTTTACTTATGAAACCTTTGGGAGTTACTTCTATGTTTGCTTATTATGCCATGCTATGCTAGTAGACGTGGATTGGGTGAGTGAATATCCATGATAGATGTGAGTTTGTCAATTAAAGGTTTATCTAAGGTGGCAACTTAAATACACATCTGGGTGGATTGAGGCACCTGTTTTCTAGCAGGACTTGCCTGTGTTTCTTCGGACCGCCACCCAGGCTCAAAGGGATCATAAGATAATTCATACTAGTAACTTACGTGTGCAGCCACAAGCCATTATGGGCTCTGGCATAGTTGACTAAGTCGTGCAAACTCTTATAGTGGTGGACTAGCAGATGTAGGGGATGTAGGTGTACCGGTCCACCCATCGTAAGGTGCTAGTGCTTCTGAAAGACTATGTCCCGGTCATCCGTTTCTTAAACACCATGTAGTGCGAGAAACCAAGCGGACGCGATCGAGTCTTGTGGGGAAAAGTGCGCAAACCTCTGCGAGTGTACAAACCAATCATGATTAGCCGTGTCCTCGGTTATGGACATCTTGAGTATCTAGTACCTGGATTATCCTGTTGAATCTCAACATGTTACTTCTAATTAATATTGTTGGGTTTTTAATGAGTACTTTTAATTGGGATTGAGAATGCTGTCAACCATTCTCAATGTTTAACAACCACCATGATAGTTAATTAAATTTATTCCTTTGCAGTAGGGAAAAATTGGCTTTATGCAAAAACTGTAACCATAGAGCTTTTCCACCAGCCAAATATGCATGTAGTATAGCCAATACTCATTACCTCTCTCTATGTGTTACATTGCCAGCATATTCCATGTGCTGACCCGTTTTCGGGATGCAACTTTTCATGTTGCAGACTTTTCAGACGATGAATAACGTGTTTTAGGTCGTGGTTCTATACTCAGTGATGCCGTTGGAGTTGATGGACTCACTTATCTTCCAAGTCTTCCGCTGTTATCATTATTAGATGGCCTTAAGCCATGATTACTGTAATAAGTTCTCTTCTGGACAAATGATGTAATAAGTGTGTGATTGCTACTCTGCTATAAATCCTTCGAAGTACTGTGTGGTGTCAGCATTACTGATCCAGGGATGACATCGGAGCACAGAGACTTGATCCATTCTGGTCGGGTCGCTACAGAGATGGTATCAGAGCACACGCTGACTGTAGGACACGACCACTAAGTTAAAGCCATAGATCACTATTCTCTTCTCATTTTCTAAATCCTCATCTTTTCTACTCTTTAGGATGACGGATGCAAAGATCAAGTACGCTCAACCAGATGAAGGTACACCATGTGGATTTCATTTGAAGGAAGTCGCCAGGTACCTGAACATTGGACTACCAAGCTTCACCAGGACTTTCAACGCCTCTCTGCCTGAAGAGGAGCGCTGGAAGATTCAAGCCCATGTTCCGGGAAGGACATTCGCCCCAATTACCAAGCCCATAGATAGTGTTTTCAGTGCACCAACCTGGAGTCTGGGAAAGAGCATGGCAGCTCATATCACCATGGGACGCATTGGAGAAGTTTATCAAGAAGACCTCAAGGGCACTATCTACCAGATTTGCGGAAGCCGGAATGAACAATGGGAGATAGTCAGCACCAAGAAGGATAGATCCATTGCAGCTTTCATCCAGGAGTTAAACCAGCACATTCGACGCCAGGAGAACCAGATGTGCAATGATATGATAGAGTTGAAGAATGCAAAGGGAAGGATCATCGAACTTGAAGGAGAGATGAAGACTCTACGCAAGGACTACCTGGACGAGATCGTAGCTATCGTAAGGAACAATAACGATCTTAAGTATGAGACTGAAGAACTCAAGAAGAAATTGGAGCTCAAGAATGAAGACAAGTACGTCGACTGTCCGAGCAACTACATCATCATCGACGACACCGATGCGGATCCAAGCGAGCCCGACTTTGAAGACGAAGCTGGAGCAGACATCATGGAGTCTTCCACTGGTTCAAATTAATAGATGACCCCCACATATTAGTAGTATTCCCTCCATGTAAACATTATAGTACACGCACCTTTGCGATAGTTAGACCGTTGTATGCCCTTTGATTGAATGAATGAAGTGATTTTGTGTGCATTTGTCTCATGAGCATTCGGGTAGTGTTTTCTCCCTAGACCCCACTCTTTTCTTAATTTCTCGTCTTTTCTAAACCCTTCAGATGCCTCCAAGATGCGACCCCGAGTTTGTTTTCCCGCCAGAGATCACCCAGTTAATTCAGCAGCAGAACACTTTGATTCAGACATTGGTACAGAACCAAGGCAACCACAACAACAACCCACCACCACCACCACCTGGGGATCACTTGACTCGTTTCCTTAGGCTGCATCCACCGGTGTATTCTAGTAGCACCGAGCCGATTGTAGCAGATGATTGGCTCCGCAAGATAGGAAGGGAGTTGACCACTGCAGGATGCACAGATGGTGAGAAGGTGAAGTTTGCTGCACATCAGCTTGACGAACCCGCAGCAGCATGGTGGGAGAATTTCACAGCCACTTACCCTGTAGACACTGTCACATTGGATCAGTTTCAGCAAGTTTCTGCACTGCCCATGTTTCAGCAGGAGCTATGGCCATGAAGAAGCATGAGTTTCGCAACTTACGCCAAGGAGGAAGGACTGTTGGCCAGTATGTGGATGATTTTTGTAAGTTAGCACGTTATGCCCCAGATGACGTTGCTACAGACGCAGCTAAGTAGGAGAAGTTTCTGGAAGGACTAAATGATGAGTTAAGCCTGCAGTTGATGGTAGCAAGATTCAATAACTACCAGGAGTTGGTAGACCGTGCCCTCATGATTGAAGGAAAGCAGCAGCAGATTGAAAATCGCAAGAGGAAGTATGGGCAGGGGAAGTTTAACTCTGGAGCCCAGCAGAAGCCCCGTTATACCCCTAAACAGGGAGTGCAGTTTCAGCATACCCATGGAGGAAGTAGTTCGCACAACCCTAATGGCCACAAGAATGGTAATGGGAATGGAGGAAGCAACGGCCAGAACCGGACCCCACCAACAACCCCAGCCAAGAAAGACTAGAGCCATGTCACCTGTTACAAGTGTTCCAAGACCGGACATTATGCAAGTGACTGTCCCGAAGGCCAAGGTGGAAATGGAAGCTCTGGAAAGAAGCCAAACCCTTTCAACAGGGGACAGGTGAACCACATTGATGTGGCGGAGGTTGAAGCTCAGCCCGATGCAGTAATCGGTAAGTTTTTGGTTAAGTCATTTACTGCGCTTGTTCTTTTCGATACTGGTGCATCGCATTCATACATATCAAGGGGATTTGTAGAGAAGTATAGTCTGTCTACTCAGATTCTTAAAACCCCTATGCTAGTAAGCTCACCAGGAGCGGAGTATATGGCCAGACAAGGATGTTTTCAAGTGCCATTGAGTATAGGAAGGCATGTGTTTCCGACGGATTTGATCGTTCTGGAATCCCAAGGATTGGATGTGATTCTAGGTATGGATTGGCTGTCGATGTATGGAGGAAACATCGATTGCGCAAGTAAGACGATTTTGCTCACAACGCCAGAAGGAAGAAGGATTAAGTATGTATCACGCCATGAGCCGAGGAGAGCTCATGTAAATTACCTATCAGGAGTTGTGCAGGAAGAGGTGCCGGTAGTGAAGGATTAACCTGATGTATTTCCTGAGGAATTGCCAGGAATGCCACCAGATAGAGACATTGAGTTTTTGATTGAGCTGTTACCAGGAACAGGCCCGATATCGAAGCGACCATACAGGATGCCTGCACAGGATTTGGCGGAAATCAAGAAGCAGATTAAGGAGCTGTTGGATAAAGGTTATATACGCCCAAGTTCTTCGCCTTGGGGATCACCCATACTATTAGTGGAGAAGAAGGATGGATCGTTAAGGATGGTTGTTGATTATCGTGGATTGAATGCAGTAACAATCAAGAACAAGTACCCACTACCAATGATAAATGATCTGTTTGATCGTTTGTAAGGAGCTAAAGTGTTTTCCAAGATCGATTTGTGATCAGGGTACCATCAGTTGAAGATTCGAGAGCAGGACATACCTAAGACAGCATTCACCACAAGATATGGACTGTATGAGTACATTGTTATGTCATTTGGACTGACTAACTCACCGGCCTATTTCATGAACCTGATGAACAAAGTGTTTATGGAGTTTTTGGATAAGTTCGTCGTGGTGTTCATTGATGATATTTTGGTTTTCTCGAAGAATGAAGAGGAACATAAGGAACATTTGCGATTGGTTTTGGAGAAGCTAAGGGAACATCAGTTATATGCCAAGTTCAGCAAATGTGAGTTTTGGCTAAAGGAAGTAGGATTTCTTGGACACGTTATATCCGGAGAAGGTATAGCAGTTGACCCCACAAAGGTTGAGACAGTAACCAATTGGGAAGCACCAACGACAGTTGGAGAGATCCGGAGTTTTCTTGGACTCGCAGGATACTACCGGAGATTCATTGAGAATTTCTCAAGGATTGCAAAGCCTATGACGGAGTTGTTGAAGAAGGATACCAAGTTCATATGGACCGAGGACTGTGAGGCAAGTTTTCAGGAGTTGAAGAAAAGATTGGTTATCTCACCAGTGCTAATTTTGCCAGATCAGACCAAGGATTATGAGGTGTATTGCGATGCTTCACGTCGAGGACTTGGAGCAGTGCTTATGCAGGAAGGAAGAGTTGTTTAGTATGCTGCATGACAACTGAAACCTCATGAATTAAATTATGCCACACATGATTTGGAGTTAGCAGCCGTAGTGCATGCATTGAAGACATGGAGACATTTCCTCATTGGAAATCATTGTGAGGTATACACGGATCACAAGAGTTTGAAGTACATTTTCACGCAGAAAGAGTTAAACCTTAGACAGAGGAGATGGTTGGAACTCATCAAGGACTATGATATGAGATTGCATTATCATCCCAGAAAGGCTAATGTAGTAGCTGACGCATTGAGCCGCAAGAGCCATGTCAATACGCTATTGACGGGAGAAATACCAAAGGAGTTAGCAGAAGATCTTCGTGAGCTATGTTTGGAAATAGTTCCGAGAGGCTACTTAGCAGCATTGGAAATTCAGTCTACCTTGATGGATAAAATCAGAGAAGCTCAGAAAAATGACAAAGAGATTGCGGATATAAAGAAGAAAATGAGCGAAGGAAAAGCAAAGGGATTTCGTGAGGATGAGCACGATACCCTATGGTTTGAGGACCGTATTTACGTGCCAAATGACCCGGAGATCAGGAAGTTGATTCTGCAAGAGGCACATGATTCACCCTATTCGATTCACCCAGGAAATACCAAGATGTATTTGGATTTGAAGGAAACATTCTGGTGGACCGGAATGAAGAAGGATATTGCAGCATATGTAGCAGTTTGTGACGTATGTCAGAGAGTAAAGGCAGAGCATCAGAAGCCAGCAGGATTGTTGCAGCCATTGCCAATACCCGAATGGAAGTGGGATAAATTAGGCATGGATTTCATCACGGGATTGCCAAAGACTCGTTCAGGCTATGATTCGATTTGGGTTATAGTCGACCGCTTGACGAAGGTAGCGCATTTCATTCCAGTTAAGACTACCTATAGCAGTTGTAAGTTGGCAAAGATATACATGACCAGAATTGTGTGTTTGCACGGAGTTCCGAGGAGTATCGTATCAGATAGAGGAACTCAATTTACCTCAAAGTTTTGGAATCAGTTGCATGAAACGTTAGGAACCAGGCTGGAATTCAGTACAGCTTTTCACCCACAGACAGATGGACAGACTGAGAGAGTCAATCAGATTTTGGAAGATATGCTGAGAGCTTGTGCCCTAGATTATGGATCTAGTTGGGACAATAACTTGCCGTATGCAGAGTTTTCTTATAACAACAGTTACCAAACCAGCTTGAAGATGGCACCTTTCGAAGCCTTATACGGAAGGAGGTGCAGGACACTGTTGTCATGGGACGAAGTTGGAGACCGTTAGTTGTTTGGACCAGATTTGATTAAGGAGTCTGAACAGAAAGTTAAGTTGATTCGCGATAGGCTCAAGGTAGCCCAATCTAGACAGAAAAGCTATGCGGATTCAAAACGCAAAGCGATAGAATATGAAGTTGGAGACAGAGTTTATCTGAGAGTATCCCCACTTCGAGGAGTTAAGCGTTTTGCAGTTAAAGGAAAGTTAGCACCACGTTTCGTTGGACCATATAGGATTTTGCAGCGCATGGGAGAAGTTGCTTATAAGTTGGAATTAAGAGAAGGACTGTCAGGAGTTCATGACGTATTCCATGTTTCCCAGCTGAAGAGATGTCACGCCGAGATGGCGGAGGTACCGCTAAAAGATACAGTGCCACTTGAAGCAATTCAGTTGAAGGATGATTTAACATATGAGGAGAAACCAGTCAGGATTCTCGAATATGCCAGCAGAGTTACTCGCAGCAAGGTTATCAAGTTTTGCAAGGTTCAGTGGAGCCACCACACTGAGGATGAAGCCACCTGGGAAAGAGAAGAAGATTTGCTCAAGGACCACCCTCACCTATTTTCTAGCCAACCCGAATCTCGAGGGCGAGATTCATCTTAAGAGGGGGTAGGTTTGTAACATCCCAAATTTTCAATTTGGAATGTTATACATTAGATCATCATGCATATCATATTTTCTTGCATTTTGTTGATCCTAGAAATTTCACGCATCTCAAGGACCCTCGGAGAGAGTTAGAGATTTCGAAATTTTCGTATTTGAGTTCTCTCAAAACTATGAAAAGAGGATCATTGGATTTATTTATTTTATCTTCAAATATTTTTTCCAATATCAAAAATAAGAGAGGGAATATTATCACTTTCCCAAAATTTAGGAAAAATGAAGATTTAAATAAATAAATCAAAGTTTGGATTTTTCTCGGAATTTATTTGCCTTAGGGAAAAATGCGTGTTTTCAAAAATTGCATTTTAGGCCCCGAGTAAAGTTCATTTTGTTCGACTCATTTTTAGGAGTCGCGGAAAATTTACTTTATTAATTTTGGAGTTCGTTTAGTTTTTTTTCTATATTTTTTTTCTGCGCGCGAAACCGATTTAAAAAAAAAGAGAGAGAGCCGCAGCGCCTTGGGCCAAAGGCCCAAGCCGACAAGCCAGCCGGCCGGCCAGGAGGCCAAGGCCATCGCTAGCGCCGCCGCGCCAGGGAGCCAGCGCCCCTGTTTCCTTTTCTTTTACAAATCCTAGTAGGATTTGGACCCGTTTCGTTATTCCGTTTTTTGTTCCTAGGATTCCTAATCCTACTCTAATTTTTGTCCCCTACTCCAAGCAAAAACCCTCCCCTCCCAAATATAAATACCCAAGCACCCCCCCCTCCAACACATCAAACCAACACCTCTCCTCTCCTCTCCTCCGCAGCAGCAGCAGCGCCGCCGCCCTACACCGCCGCCGCCGCCCTCACCAGCGCCGCCGCCTACACCGTCGCCGCCGCTTGCCACCGCCGCCGCCAAGTGCCGCCGCCGCCACCCAACGCCGCCGCCGCCGGAGCCCCTCGGCTCTTCGAGGTACTAGCCCCGCGCCGAGTCACCTTTTCTTTTCCTCGGTTCAGTTTTTCGTAAATCGTTCCGGTTTCCGTTCCGGTTTTCTAGATCGGTTTTTCGTTTCGGTTTTCTTTCTGAAACCCTAGATCGGTTTTTCTCGCTGGTTTTTCCTTCCGGTTTTGTTTAGCAAGCGTTCGCCGGACCGTTCGTCCTAACGAACGTGATCACCGGTTTGCCCCGGTTAACGAACGTCCGTTCGTTCAACCGTTCGTCGTTTTCGTTCTCATCGGATTGATTCCGCTATTATTTTTCTGATAGCGATTTCAGATCCGATTTTCTTTCTAGTCTATCTTCTCGCTCGTTTATCGGAATCAGGTGATTCAAACGCCTAGAGTTTCATCTCGAAACCGCCGTTCCGACTAATCAACTTAAACAAAGTTTTGCTACTGTAAAATTTGACTTAGTTTCAACTTGCTAGAACCGAGTTGTTTTCTTTCGTTGTTTGACTTTCGTTGCTTTATTTGATTCCATTCTTTTGCCACCAGGGTTCTTAAGTTGAACTTTCTGGTTAGATCTTTTATTCGAGATTTACCTATGCATTAGATGAGTACTTATTGTATGCTTGTTATTTGTCTGCGATAGATCACCCGGAGTGCGCCGCTTGTTACTTCGAGTCTCTAGGTTTCGCGGATCGTCAGCAAGGCAAGTAACACTTTGATCATACCTTTTCTACTACCCAGTTTTTATGCATTAGATCAATCCTCAAACATTGCATGATTAGGATCTAATTAAATTGTGGGATGGGAAGTAGATGAGGTAGTAGCTATTACCTGTTTTACTTATGAAACCTTTGGGAGTTACTTCGACGTTTGCTTATTATGCCATGCTATGCTAGTAGACGTGGATTGGGTGAGTGAATATCCATGACAGATGTGAGTTTGTTAATTAAAGGTTTATCTAAGGTGGCAACTTAATACACATCTGGGTGGATTGAGGCACCTGTTTTCTAGCAGGACTTGCCTGTGTTTCTTCGGACCGCCACCCAGTGTCAAAGGGATCATAAGATAATTCATACTAGTAACTTACGTGTGCAGCCACAAGCCATTATGGGCTCTGGCATAGTTGACTAAGTCGTGCGAACTCTTATAGTGGTGGACTAGCAGATGTAGGGGATGTAGGTACCGGTCCACCCATCGTAAGGTGCTAGCGCTTCTGAAAGACTATGTCTCGGTCATCCGTTTCTTAAACACCATGTAGTGCGAGAAACCAAGCGGAGGCGATCGAGTCTTGTGGGGAAAAGTGCGCAAACCTCTGCAGAGTGTACAAACTAATCATGATTAGCCGTGTCCCCGGTTATGGACATCTTGAGTATCTAGTACCTGGATTATCCTGTTGAATCTCAACATGTTACTTCTAATTAATATTGTTGGGGTTTTAATGAGTACTTTAATTTGGGATTGAGAATGCTGTCAACCATTCTCAATGTTTAACAACCACCATGATAGTTAATTAAATTTATTCCTTTGCAGTAGGGAAAAATTGGCTTTATGCAAAAACTGTAACCATAGAGCTTTTCCACCAGCCAAATATGCATGTAGTATAGCCAATACTCATTACCTCTCTCTATGTGTTACATTGCCAGCATATTCCATGTGCTGACCCATTTTCGGGCTGCAACTTTTCATGTTGCAGACTTTTCAGATGACGAATAAGGTGTTTTAGGTCGTGGTTCTATACTCAGTGATGCCGTTGGAGTTGATGGACTCACTTATCTTCCAAGTCTTCCGCTGTTATCATTATTAGATGGCCTTAAGCCATGATTACTCTAATAAGTCCTCTTCTGGACAAACGATGTAATAAGTGTGTGATTGCTACTCTGCTATAAATCCTTCGAAGTACTGTGTGGTGTCAGCATTACTGATCCAGGGATGACATCGGAGCACAAAGACTTGATCCATTCGGGTCGGGTCACTACATAGGAGTATGGGTCGGGTTGCATGGGCAGTACAAGATCAAGCTGAAGATGATCTACTGTGTCCGGATGGGACTTCTCAATACGTGGATGGCAAGAATAGAGTCTTGAGGTTTCCTTCCCTGATAAACCAACCTTGTACAAACCCTAGACCCCCTTCGGTGTGTATATAAACTGGAGGGGTTAGTCTGTGGAGGGTAACTTTTTCATCATCATCGGAAGCTTCATAGGCTAGACATCTAGGGTTAGCCATTATGGTCTCGGGGTAGATCAAATCTTGTAATCTTCATACTCATCGAATATAATCAAGAAGGAGTAGGATTTTACCTCCATCAAGAGGGCCCGAACCTGGGTAAACACTGTGTCCCCTGGATTCCTGTTACCATCGATCCCTAGACGCACAGCTTGGGCCCCCCTACCCGAGATCTACTGGTTTTGACACCGACAGTGATCACGTGAGAAAAAAATACTAAAAACATTTCTTTCTGTGCAGTGCGTAGATGAAATTTTGAACACTACACTTGTCATCGTAATTTGTTAAAATTACAAAAAAATCGAGCTATGTTGTGATTACCGTTTACTAATACTAGGAAAGAAGGTTCACCTTGATGAGTAGCTTCTCCGTGCATGGAAAGCATGTAAGGAACACAACAACTTGATCCAGATTGGGGCCAATAGATTTTATTGCCTAGATCTTCACTGTGCGCACAGATTGGATCAAGCTTGTGGGAATCATTTTCTGGATGACAGTCGTAAATACATCAAGAAGAAATTTAAAATTGTCAATTTCAAGAAGATAGAGAAGAAGAGGAGTGTTGTACCTGAATGATTATGGATCCAATAAAGAGTTTAGAGAATTTGGCAGACGAGTATAGCAACACTGTCAATTTCGGCGCGTCAATGACCCTGATTTTTGTTGGACCTTCCAGATCAGATACAAGCAATCTCTCAAGGAAATCCTAATGACCATAACATGGAACAGCTAGAGTGATCTCTTCCCAATTGATGTCTTGTTGCAGGGCCAGAAAGACACATAAATCCATCGAAGATTCATCGAGGCGATGTGGAGGCTAACGAACTCGTGGATCTGCCGAAGATGAAGGTACTCGAGTGCAGTATAGCTACGAAGCAGGTGCTTCATAACCTTCTTCGAGAACCCAACATCGAAGAGCTCGAGCTGCTTGAGTTCAGGGAGAAGAAGGGCGGGCATGACATTAATCTGGGGAAAATAGCAGGAGCTGAAGCAGGCGCCACACAGCGTTGGCGTGAGGCGGAGCACGGACAACTGCAGAGAGCGACATCATCTAGCTGCAAACCTGAGATCCTTGAGCTGATCTAGGGCGGGGGATAAGAACCACTTGTCGAACTTGGCTTCGACCTTGCAGTTGGTACTGAACATGCGGATGTCAAGGCGTATGGCTGGCCCAGGGTGCGATGAAAGGATCTTGGAGACTGCGGCCATGCATTTGTAATCCTCATCGCAGAGGCAGCTATCAACGGTGAGTTTGAGGGGGACGTGGCGCTAGAGGTTGCGCCACCGCCGGGAGAGCAGGGTGGTCCACATGGCAGATTTGGTAGGGAGGCGGCCGATGATGACGACCAGCATGTTGTTGGGGAGGCTTCTGGTGAAGTCCAGGCTCGCCGGATGCGGCTTTGGCTCGAGCCGCCTCCGCTTGTTGGCTGCCTCGGCATTCATCTCAGCCGGCGGTGACGCCGGTGTACACATGTGGTGGTGTGTATTGTGTGCTGGGTGTGCGCGAGTGCGTCCTTCTGTGCATGCAGCTTCATAGTGGTGAAGTGTGCACGAGTGTGTCCTTCACGCGGAAGAAGTGTGCCTTCAATTTTTAGCATGTAGGGTGCTACCCCGAGTGGTTTCAACTTTGTCTATTTCACCGCATGTCAGATGGGCCTCTAGTTTACTTATTCTCACCCACTGCCACATGGGCCATCACATGAAGATAGAGAACACGAGCTGACAAGGCAGCATGTGGACTGGTTGACCCGTCAACTAAACAATAAATGGAGCTATACGCTAACATAGTGATCATATAATCCCTTGGTTTAGTGAGTTCGAGTGAGAGGGGAGGCCATGAGAGATAGTAGAGAGAGAGAAAGAGCTACTCCCTCCATTCGATAATGTAGTGCATATATTTTTTAAAGTCAAAATTTTGAAACTTTGACCAAGTTTATAAATAAATTACTTATAACTACAATACCAAAGATAAATGATAGTATGAAGTAAGTACATGTTGTGATGAATCTAATGATCGTTCCAGATGTAAATACTTTTCTCCACATATGCATGGTCAAACTTTTCTGAGGTTTGACTTTTCAAAACATCCATATGCTTATGGAAGTGAGAGAGTCCCTGGCTAGAAAGAGAGAGTGTGTGTATGTGTGTGAAATAGAAAGAGGGAGTGAAAAAGTGTGTGTGCATGTGTGAAAGAGACATGAACAACACATGATAAAGTAGAGAAAAAGTGTGTGTGTCTTATGCAAACATATCACACATGCATCTTCAACAGCGGAAGTGAGGTGAGGAGATAGTGTGTGGTTGTTTGCAACCGAGAGAGAAAGACCCCTAGCACGCGACCAAGAGAGGTCTGACAAACAAGGGACAGAGGTCGAGAGGGACGTATGGATAAAATGGATACATGGGGAGGAGAGAGTGTATATTTGTGACAGAGAGATCCCCTGGAGATCATTTTGCGTCTACATGGGTGGGAGATCAAGTGACAAGGTGTGTGCGCGATAGAAGATACCCCGCGAGATATTGAGATAGACACATTGATGGAAGGAGACAATACGTGTGTTCCTGATGGCTAGTGAGAGATAGTCATACTTAATGGGGAGTATGTGCGCCTATGATGGAGTGAGGGATTATGGTACCTAGGGGGTGCATGTCACATAGAGAGAGAACAAAGGCGAAGAGTGTTAGATGGGTCTATGCGAGCGAGATATGTGTGTGAACAAGGGAGATATAAAGTTTGAGAAAGATAGAGGAGCCCCGGTACAACTGAGTGGCGCGTCAAACAGCTCATAGGGGAAAGAGATATTCCATCCGCTCGATAATGCAGTGCATATAAATTTTGTAGAAGTCGAACTTTGGAAACTTTGACGAGGTTTATGCAAATATTCTTTATATCTACAATACCAAAGATACATCATACTAAAGTACATCTCATGATGAATCTAATGATACATGTTTGTCATTCTAGATGTAAATGTTTTTCTCCACGTGCCTGGTCAAAATTCTTGATGTTGACCTTTCAATAAATCTATATGCTATGGACTGAAGAGAGTGCCTAAGTCAAGAGAGATTAAGTGCGTGTGGAGATAATGAGTGAGTGTGCAAAAAGAGTGTGTGTATGAAAGAGAAAGGGACAACAAACGATAAATTAGAGAGAGTGTGTGTGTTCGTTTCTTATGCAAACATATAACACATGCATCTCTGAGATAGAGAAGCAAGGTTAGGAGATACACGAAGATAGCTAGTGTGTGATTGCTTGCAACGGAGAGAGTCACCCCTATAGCACATGTCCGATAGAGGTATGGCCAACAAGGGACAAAGGTCGAGAGGGGCGCATGGAGAAGATGGACACATGGGGTGGGAGAGAGGGTGTGTTTGTGATAGAGAGATCCCTCGAGATCGTGAGGGGAATATATGGGTGGGAGATCGAGGGACGAGGTGAGTGTGCGATAGAAAGATGCCCTGAGAGAAATCGAGATAGACCATGCAAATGTTTGTGATGGAGACTAAGAATTAGCTAGTCATATACATATAGGGGGGACTGCGTGTGCCTACAATTGAGTGAGAGACCATCATACTTGGCTAGGCATGAGATTGTGTGTGTGTGCGTGTGAGATGGAGAAACAACGAGGGAGAGAGAGAGTTTTAGATGGGTCAATCAAGTGCGAGTGAGATATGCATGTGTATGTGTGACCCAGGGAGATGGAGAGTTTGAGAGAGAGAGGGAAGAGCTCCGAGACGACAGAGTGGTGCGTGAGAGAGTTACGGGCAATGAGCGAGGGAATTTGTGTGTGTACGATGAGTGCACCCAGGATATTTATCTTGGACTAGCATACATAGTGTGCGAGAGATATCTATACATGGAGTGTGCATGCAAACTAGAAAGGCCTCCCCTCCCACACACACAGACACACATAGAGAGAGATAAAGAGAGAGAGAGGGAGAGGGACCAACAAGGTTTGTGTTTGGATGTGTGCGATAGAATTGAAGATTGTAGGTGAGAGAGAGAGAGAGCGGGAGTCCGTGAGAGGGGGAGGTCGTGTTTTATGCATCAAAGACTGGTATAAACCATGTTTCGATATAAACTTGCATTCAAATATTTAAATTGGACAACATGTTGTGTGCAATCCACACATGAATAGAGATATACATATCAAACAAGTTCATTAATTTGACTTTCAACATGTTCATGGAGTACTATAATACTGTACAACATGCTACTCAATTGAAGTGTTCATTTTTGGATTTGTTCACTATTTTGACCTGGTGAACGAGCTATTTCATTGAATTGAGATATTTGATTTTGGGTTTGATTCCCGTTTTTGAGTGGGTCAACTATTTGTAATATAGTAAATCGTTAGCAACGATCATGTAAAGGCACATTAGTCCTGAGAATCATATCTCCATCTAAAAAAGAAGTTGCAAGCTAATATTTCAAAATTTGATTGGAATCAACTTGGTAAGGGACGTGGATGCTCATTCTCCCAAAATTTGAATGAGCCGTTGAACACCCTCTACTCGGTAGAATTTGCCCGAGCAAATAAATGGGAGACGTGAAATTACCGGCCTATGTGGGACATGCATCAATTGGCCCATTGTACATTGGGGGTAGGTTCGTAAATTCATCCAAGTGCGCCTTCTCCTCGGCAGAAATAACATGTGCTGAATAATTCATAAACCATGGGCGGCAAAACACCATCTCCTCGCGCCGACTATTTCAAAACACGCCCTCCTCGCCCGAAATCACTCATGCCCACTATTTCAAAACACGCCCTCCTCGCCCGAAATCCCTCGGGCCCACTATTTCAAAACACGCCCTCCTTCCCCAAAGTCGCTTGCGCCCACTATTTCAAAACACACCCTCCTCGCCCGAAATCGCTCGCGCCCACTATTTTGAAGAAGCAAAGTTACTCTACTATCCCCGACCCTCAGTACACAGACCCAAGCCCAGAAGCCTAAAGGTAGGGGTAGAACTATAACTCCCCCCACATTTCAGACAAATGCGTCTGTAAGACATGGTTCCCTCTCCCAATTCCCCATTCATACCTCGTTGGCGCCAAATCACCTTCTCCCCGGAAGCTCCCTTCTCCCCAGCCGTGAAACCTCAGCCCCTCCTCCATGGCGCCCCCACCGCACCAAATTCACTGCCGCCCTCCTCCCCAATGCCGGTGACGATGTCCATTTTCTGTCATGCATTAGGCCGTGTGCCTCTTACTCCGTGCTACCGGAGTTGCCTCGACAACGGCCGCTTGAACCGTACCAGAGATGATTCACCCTCTCTATTGTGCACGGCACCAGAGCGGCTCCAACTTCTAATGCGTCCAGGGCCCCGGCACTGCTTCCCCGTAGCTGTCGACCGTCGCGACATCTCTACTTTCCTACCACCGGTAGCCACTACAGACATGCTGGCCTCACTGACTCCGCGGCTAGAGCTACCTACTTCACCGGGCTGCAAGATAGGTCGTACACTCATCTCAAATCACTTTATTTAGGCATCAGTTGTTTGGATTTTTATTCTGGGCCAATCGATGCCCAAAGGGAAGCAGCACCCCTCAAGGCGGCGAAGCTCCTAGGCTACCAGTTGGCTAGTGTCTAACGTAAGGGTGTGGGGGCGCATGTTTGCCACGGAAGCAACACTTACATGGCTATGTTAGAGTTGCGTAGGTTGAAGGTACTTCCGCCGCCGGATCTGGATGACAACGAGTCTTTGTGGATTAGCCGGGGGCGGCGCAACCGCTGCATTGCAGTGGGGCGGGGAGCAGGATTTTGGTTAGAGCTCTCACGGCCACGGACGGTTGAGGCAGGCTGCTCTGCCAGTGGTCGCTGGCTCTTCAATCTATCCGGCATAGATCGGATAGTACCAAAATAAAATAAAATCGTGTGACCCCAATTTAGTCTTCAATCAATAGACGTGTGACCACTCTCGTACCTTACTATTGATCTCCTAAGGCATTTCTTCAGAGAAGAGATATGTGTCGTTCTTAGCATTATGCGTTTTCTGCATCTTCAGCCACACCGTCTTTCTTTTCACCGGAGCTACTCCAACAAGGGAAGCATACACCAAAAGGGAGCTATAGTCCCCACTCAACAGTTCCCTACAT
The DNA here is from genome assembly GCF_002162155.2 of Triticum dicoccoides. Taxonomy (NCBI): domain Eukaryota; kingdom Viridiplantae; phylum Streptophyta; class Magnoliopsida; order Poales; family Poaceae; genus Triticum; species Triticum dicoccoides. The sequence goes on along the minus strand of NC_041385.1, from coordinate 708,100,983 downwards.
CGAATGCGCATGCCTGACATGGACAGCCACACGAACTGCAGGGCAATCGACAAGTCAGCACATGATGCTCACTCCTATGGATGGCGGCCAGATAGGTTGTACCCTCATCTTACTTTTGTGCAACATTTATGGATTTGTTATTCATATAAGCATGGAAATAGATTATCACATTTCACTGTATATTCATGCTTATCTCATACGGGTCTTGTTCAGGAGTTAACGTTGTTCCATAGTTCAGCTAAGAGACTTATTCTTTAGGTATAACTGTTCCATAGTTATCATCCATCAGCCAATGCTATCCCATAGACTGGTGAGTATAGTATTATACCACTTCTAGTATTACCTATGTTGTTCTTTAATAATTTTGTGTGCCATCTAGTTAATCTCGAGTAAAAATGATACATATTCTGTAGCTTTCATCTGTGTTCTCCCTTTAGTTTTTGATATCTGTTGCTGCTAGTTAAACTCAGTCCTACTATTTATGTCATCTCCTACAGGCACTCGTTACATAAATCTAACTAGTAGTTGTCTTCCATGCATGTCAGATATAATTGCACACACTAATAATTCCACAAGAACCTCACGGAGCAATGTAACGGCCAACAAACTTGATGTCAATGATACCCAATATGATGGAACATGTAAAGGTAGTTCTTTAGAAGAATTGCAGAAAGATGATGAATCCTCTTCGCCCCACAAGGTCCTTGCTCTAACTTGACCCGTGATATGGTTACAACATGCATATAATGTCATGGAGTGCATCTACTCTGTTGCAATGCCATGTGCTTAGCCTGCTGATCATGCATGTAAATATGTCATGCCTTCCTATTTTTCAGTACCTATTCCATTCATGATAACATGTTTTGAAATTCAAGTATTTTCATTCTACTCTATCGCAATGACATCTGCTTATTTGCATATCATGCTTCTGAATATCTTATGCATTTCACCAATATGTACTTCATTTTTCTACCATACCATGTTATTTTTTACATTGAAGTGTTGTTCTAGTGGTCTGTTGCAATGCCATCTTAGTTTCCCAATCATACACACATATGTTTCCTGAGTGTTTTTTGTATGTATTTCGCTAGCATATAGTTTTACATTCAACTAGTGTTTTTTACTCTGTTGTCCTGTCGTATCCCTAGCTCTTACATCATACTCCCTCCATCTGGATTACACATCGCAGACATGGATAAAAATGGATGTATCTAGAAGTAAAATACGCCTAGACCCACCCATTTATTTTCGGATGGAGGGAATACATGTCAATATGTCATGCCTTTTTATTCTTCAGTACCTATTCCATCTCTCTGTTGTAGCATGTTTCATAATTGAAGCACCATTCTTCTATATAAGGCATGCAAGGGGATGACATATATGTTAGAATCTGAAGGGTTACAATCAAGGTCTTTGCAAAAGATCCAAACGCCAGGAGATAGTAAACCAACTCCAGTTTTCATAGATACTACTCCAACACAAAGAAACCCAACTCCTACTGATAATAAGCAGATTCTAGTGGCCAAAGAACTAGTCTGCTCCAGTCTAGCAAAAATATGTCTACTCCATTCTAAGAAGCATGTCCGTATCCTCGCATCAGGAAATTTTATAGCATGCTGATCATATTTTCTACATGTTTCTTACCCATCTCTCTGTTAGAAAATAAGCTTAACAGATAGAAGACTTTCTGCACTGGTTTCGTCTTTGAGGAAAGTATCTTGCGGGAATTCTCTATGCTCCAATGCTGATGTAAGTACCTGTTGTATATCACTATATTTTTACATCAGCATGTATTTTGTTAATCGGCGTGAATTCAACCTTTATCTGATCTAAGTTTAGTTGTAGAAAAATGTATAATTAAAGGCGACACTGTTGGTTTTTGTATGGAAAACTTCCTGGTAGTTTTGCATACTGAGCTGCATGAGTGTACTATCTCATATCATGCACATTACTGAACTGTAGAGCTGCTCTGGTCGCCCATTCATTCATTATGTCAATGTTGCTTTCGTATTACCTTACATGGCTGATGATAGCTGTGCCATATTGTGTTAATTTGGGTAGGCTGGTGTGGTTTGGTTGCCCAAACATTCATTGTCTCAATTTTGCTTTCCTATTATCTGACCTCGCCAATGATAGAAATGCTAGTGTGTTAATTTGGTGCAGGCTGCTGAAGATAATAAGACAAACTCTGACAGCAGCAAGGCAACCCCATTGTTTCTTTCCAATAAATCTAGGCCAGGTAATATGGAAATAAATCTTGATTAATCTGTTCGGTTCCCCTCATAATTTATGTTATGATGAAGTGGTCGAGACATTCTCCACTATCAATAATACAAGCCTGCCAAAGTCCCCATCTGAATCTGTCCAGTTTCCTCTGTCTCGAATGCAATGGAAAAAATGTATATATGTGAACCAATTACTGGCTGAAGCTATGATGGAAATTGTGACAGCCTGGTTTTTGCCCCCTCTTTCTTTGCCTGGTTTTCAGTTGTTTTGAATTTGAGTTTGGAGTTTTTGAATCTTTCATTTGGACTTAACCACTTGGGTACCCCTTGACTTTCACCCAAGTGCTTCAACTCCCTCTCAAACCATCACTCCCTCTCTGGTTCACATCATAATATCATTTGGAATATTTTTATTTAATGAAAAATATTCAATTTCCCCTCCTAAACCCTAGCTAGCCCTTTGTGCTCCATAGCAACCCTAATTTTTCTTGCCCATAAAATCCTGAGAAAAATCCCAATTATTCTTTGAACCCTAGGGCACCTTTCTGAGCAGAAATATTTCATCACTTTTTGGAATATTTTGGCTACAAAAAATATTTTCACTTCTGGATAGAAATGGTAGTTTCTACAGCAACTACCATTTTACTAGCTCCATTGTAGCTCGTTTTATTCAAATTTCATTTAAATCTAGAGAACTTCAAACAACCACAACTTTTTATCTATAGGTCCAAATGCAATGATTCTATTTGCATTGTGTTCTTTGTCCAAAAATCTAGCAGCTCCCAAAAGATGGGATTTTTCCTTGCTGTCTAGATTTTCTGGTAAATTTCAGAAGGTTTCTTGATGTTTTCTTTTTGTGTTTTTATTTATTTTTAGAAGAGCAGGCTTGTCTTGAGGATCACCAGGAGGCTTGTGAACCTCATCTGCACTAAGGCAAGCCACATTAACATTTTCATAGTGCCACTTAAATATTTGTGATTTCCTACTTGAACTAATGATTATTCATGCATTTAAATTATTAATATGTTAATTATATTCTGTTAGATGCTTGTTATAATAAATATGCTTGATTTACAGAAAGTTTGTAGTGAACCTAGTTAGTAACCTAACAAGGATTTAGTTATGAGTAATGAGAAGATAATATGGTTATGGAGATAAATAATTAGTGAGATTATTTTTGCATGATGAAAAATGATAAATTTGCTAGAAAAGATTCTGGTTAAAGTGAGGTTTGATCTTAACCAGAGGAGTATCATGAGTTGTTGATTGCTCAGCGAGAGCGTAGTTGACTCAGTTATTTTTGTTGATATGTGATGCATATGTTGGTGATGCATGTCATGACATTATGACGCCGGTTACTTTCACTTTAAGTTGAAGCTCATAATAACTCAACTTGTATATGTTGTTGAACGGGTCATGGTGCCGCTGAATCGAGTCTTTCCTAGTGCAACCACATTTGCCGGTATGGGACGACCTTAATTCGTTTCATTGTCGTGCCTCTGGTCGGTGCCTCCATTTAGGGAATGTTATGGGCGTGATGTTCCCTGGCCCGGTAAGCAGGCATAACCTTGTGAGCCTGTTGTTAAGTTTTTGGTACTAGGTTCTAGAGTGGATCATGGCCACGATGGTGGTCGTTGTGTCTTGTGGTAGACACGGGGCCACCCAGGACTAGCCCAATGGGGATTGAGTTGGAGTGGCCGGGAGAGTGTCATGGCAATGGAGTGGTTTCGTCGGAATGTTGTTGGTCCACCCGAATGGGAGTGCGAGGCCATGGGTTCCATGGTGTTGGTCTAGTGTGCTACGTCTGCAGAGTGTATTAATCTATCGATAGCCGAGTCCATGGTTAAGGACACGCTCGAAAGTAGGTCACACCATGGGTCCACATTTAATGAATTTTGCACACTAAGTATGAAGTTTGCATTGTGATGGTGGCAGAAAGGCCATCGTGTTGAGTTGGACCAGACATGGTCATGGTTGTGATCTCCGTAAGGATCACAGACCATTATTGGTCGTGGTTGTGATCGTCATAAGGATCACAGGCCATTTATTGGTCGTGGTTGTGATCGCCGTAAGGATCATGGGCCATTTATTGGTCGTGGTTGTGATCATCGTAAGGATCACGGGCCATTTATTGGTCGTGGTTGCGATCGTCGTAAGGATCATGAGATTGTCTCTGGGTTTGACACGTTTGTGATCCGGAAATGATCACGTTCGGTAAGCCAGTCCGTGGGACGTTTATCACAAGAGCATGGTCACAGCATGGATATATTGCTGCATTGTTATTAATTGGTTAATTGTCATGATATTGTTTGTCATTATGTTTATGCTTGTTGTGAGCTTGCAAGTACATTCAATGTACTGACCTGGCATGTCATGCCAGATTTCAGGAAAGTCCCGCTTGAGAGGAGTGTTGTCCGAGTCTAGATAGTGTCCACATTGGTGTCCCTGTGCTATGGAGTCCCACTACGACGTTGTTCCGCTGCCACGTAGTTGTCTTGATTGAGGCCCCTTTATGTTCACTAAATAATGTACATATTGTGCAGCCGCACCGTGTGTGCTGCTTGGCCTCGCTAATTGTTGTAATATAAACTCTGATCCGCTAGCATCAATAAAGCGGTTGTTTATCTGTACCGAGTTGTTGTGTGTTTCCAAAAGACAAGGTCTCTGGGCTGGCAATGCATGGTAAACTGGTTGCTCTGAGTCGGGGTGCCACAACGCTTGGTATCAGAGTCGCGCTGACTATAGGCCACGCTAGACTATGACGAGTTAACTGGACGCCAGATACGAGTTGTAGTTGAGTGCGGTAGAATTTGTAGCTGGTTGTTGCATTGCATGCACTGATTTTATTTTTATGGTAACCTGCTAATGGTTGTGAGTGTAGATGGCTCCGGTGCTCTATCTGTGCCAGTTGCAGCTGATGCCATACACATCGCCGCATCTCCTTCGTAACCTGTGGCGTCGGCTGTACCCCCACGGTGACGACCCAGCCTATCGTGTGTACCGGGAGCGTCTAGATAACTTAGTGTATGAGTATCATGCCGTGGTTACTCTGCGCACCAGTTTCGATTCCAGCACTTTCACTCGTACATCTCGGAGCGTCTCAGGCTGTCCAGTTTGCTGCATTCGAGGTACTTGTTGAGCTCCGCTACAACGAGGTCCGGATGTAGAACCACCCATGTTTCTACTACTATCCTTCTCTGCACGATAAAGGTCATGTCCGTTTCCCTGTCATTGATCCGTAGTCTGATAGTGTTGCTAGCCACCTTTCTCGCTATATCACTGCTAGCTATCTTCTGATCTACAAGCTGGCTCGAGAGCTGAGTCGTGCCCGTACTGCTTTAGCCTCTGCTAGATCCATCACTACTCCAACATCTGTAGGATTTACTCCCTATATTCCTGCCAGTTCTAGTTCCCCTGTTTCCCTGGTTACTCCTCCGAGTAGCTCAGGCACCGCGAGAGTGAGTTCACTTAGTGCTCCTGCCAAGTGGATTTCACTTCTCGCCACTCCTGTAGCCCCGATGATTCATCCTCCACCTGCCCCAGAGGGAGAGCCCTCGAGGTAGCATCGTCGTATCACCTTTAACCCGGAGGTCTCAATTAACACCATCAGTTCAGGATCCGAGTACGCTTGAGGAGAGGACCCCACAGCACCAGTAGAGCAGTAGAGCTTCCGTGTATTCACAGTCATCAGGATGGAGTATGGATGTAGTCGTACGAGTCATGATGTTTCGTTTCATGTATGAGAGTAGTTGAACCTGGCATGTTGTTATCCTTCATGTATGAGTCTATGTATATTTATGTTGGAACTTTATTTTATTTGCTATATTTTCTTTGCCATTTCGGTTTTTCTCAGGCTTTTTTGCTGGCTTTTCCCCATTTATTTGAATGCTTCTCATCTCAGTTGCGTTGTCTTAGGAAAAATCATAATAGGATGACTCGGGGAGGCAGCAGTAGCAACGTTCGCGAGGGTTCTCCTGTTCATCATTCCGCATGACTGACAGGACACTCACCTGAGCCGCCCGTTCCACCACCGCCTCCACTGCCAAATCCGCCCTCCACCGAACAAATTCTGCATATGTTTGAGGAAAGAAGGAATAATGATCTGCTTGAAATATTAAGAAGTTTACAAGCTGTGGTTGGATAGAATGGGAATCAGCCCAGTCATCACTCCAAGCTATCAGATTTTCAAAGAACCAAGCCTCCTAGTTTCAGTCAGACCATTGATCCCTTGCATGCAGATGATTGGTTGAGAACTATGGAGAAGAAGCTTGAGATTGCTCGTACCGAAGAAGGAGATAAGGTTCCATTTGTAACACATTATCTTGAAGGCGCTGCTGCCATATGGTGGGAAAATGAAAGAGCCATGTGGTCTGCTGATGAAGAAATTACCAAGTCAAGATTCAAGGAATGATTCCGGAAATATCATATCCCTGTGGGAATTATGAAGACTAAGCAGCGTGAATTTCTCGTGCTCCTCCAAGGAAGTCAGTTTGTGGGAGAATATTTGCAGTAATTCAATCATCTGTCACGTTACTCCCTATATGACGTGGCCACTGAAGAAAGAAAGGTTGACATATTTATTGGTGGATTAAACCCGCAACTCCGGTATACTCTCAATATGTTTGATTTCCCAGATTTCCAAACCATGGTGAACAAGGCTTTCATTGCTGAAAGAGAACACAAGCTTGTATTGGATAATAAGCCTGCCAACAACGATCACAAGCGCAAGTTTGAGCCAAGGAAGGAAATACAACCAGTGAAGAAGGCTCGTACCTGGTAATAGACTTAGGTAGAATACAAGCCCAATTGGCAACAAAATGTCAACAAGACCACTGTCGGATGTTGGGTTCCGGCAGACCCTTAAGGTTCGAACTCTGGGGTGCGCGCGAAGATCTTCCCCCTACCAATCCACGTCCAATCACCTCACGAGAATCTAATCTAAACAATGAACAACACGAGGGACACAAGATTTATACTGGTTCGGGCCACCGTTGTGGTGTAATGCCCTACTCCAGTGTGTGGTGTGGTGGATTGCCTCAAGGGCTGATGATGAACAGTACAAGAGGGAAAACAGCCTTGTGAGAGGTGTTCTTGAGTTGGTGTGGTGTTCTCATAGGGAAGGATTCGATCCCAGATGCCTCCCTATTGTGGTGGCTAGCCCTATATATAGAGGCCCTGGCACTCTTCCCAAATATAGAGTGGGAAGGGCGCCAAGAACGGCCATTTTCAAGGAGAACATCTAGTACAAGTTATCCTGACTAAAGTTGGTCTTCGGTTGCCAAAGGCACTGGCGATGACGCCGTCTTGGGCTCCACGGTGACCTCCATCTTGCCGCTCTGTTGGTGTTTGTCTCCTTGCACCTAAATGGTAACATTTGCGTGATGCCTCGGTACTCCACGCCTGTGCTTGCCCCCTTTGCACCAAAGAGGAAACAAGGACACTGCGCAGGCCGGCGCCCACCTGGCGCCCGCCTGGTCTTGATCGTCACAGCTTGTGTCATGAGCACCTTGCGAGGTACCCTTGCCTTGATATCTCCGCCTCCTCACGAGCCTTCCAGGCGAGGACGCTCCTAAGGAAGCCTTGCGTCGTCCGCCCCGTGAGGCTTGGCCCCTCGTGAGCGTCTTGAGTTTGCATTGATGAAGATGGGTCGTACTGGGCCACCACCGGAGCCACGCCGCAGGCTACAGGAAGGCAAGTCCGGGGATCCCCATTCCCAGAACGCCAACAGTAGCCCCCAGGCCCAAGGCGCGCTCGGACTTGGCTTAGCGGAGAAGAGAAGGGGCAAGTGCTGAGCGCCACGGGCCCCAACAGCCTGCAGCCTTGGCCGCTGCATGGCGGTTGATTGGACGTGGGCGTCTCTGCTTCCCCATGCTGCCTCGGCAACTGCCCGACTTGACAAGTCCTTGCATGTATAAGTGAGTCATGATTACATGCGATCGTTCAGGCTGACGGTTGGCCTCCTCTGGACTATAAGTACGGACGGGCGAGAGCCCCTGCAGTCCATCTCTTTCTGCTTCACTCCTTCTTCCTCGCCCCTGCTCCACTTTATGCCAATGGCGCCAATCTTCCGGTTCTCAGCGGGAGAGAAAGGAAGGCCCCCCGAGAGGGTCCCGACCCGCTTCCGCCGAAGAAGCAGCCGGTCCCCGGTCGCCGCGACGAGGTTGCATGGTAGGAGACGTCGAGGCCTTGCTACGAGCGGCCGCCACCTGGGTTTCCGCTGCCCTTGTATGCCCAGGCTAAGGGCCCTAGAGAAGAAGACGCCGAGCGGCACCGTCTGTGCCGCCGGCGACGCTGATGGATCACGGCGGTGCGTGTCGTCGCCCCTGGGGTCCATGCTGAGGGCTCTTCTCGCGAGCTTGTACTTCACGCCGCCATGCCTCCAAGCTCTTGGATTCGCCTTCCTCCCTTCTTCGCCTTTGAGATGCTTCCGAGGGGGCCTCTTGAGCTTTGGCTGCAGCATGCTGACTGCAGTACCCCTGCGACCGGAATGGAGGTTGAGGTTGTCGCACCGTGCAAGGTCTACATGACCCGGGGCAGGGGCGACATCGCCCGGGTCTGCCGAACAGGAGGTGCCCTTGTGATTTACTTCGAATACGATGGTGCCTCCTTGATGTTCTTCAAGGTCTTCAACACGGATGGACGCCGACTGGAGTGCTTCCCCAAGGAAGGCGGCCGTGGCATCGAAGTGGCGAGGGCTAGTCCTGCCGACCGCTTCCCCAGCAGCTCCTCTGGTAGCAGCGGAGAAGCCAGAGGGTCCAGCGACTCTCTCGAGCTTCTCGTGACTCCGGAGACGAGCGACGACAGCTACGCGCCCCCGAGCTCCCGCCGTGCTCGGAGCAGGGCAGCCGCATCGGGCCGCCGGCGCGACCGATCTGGATGGGGTTGGCGCCGGTGCTTGGCGGCCCACTGTTGATGATGGCGTCGACCATGGAGGCGCGCGTAGTTAGGGTCCCTTAGGATTAGCACCTTTTGTTCCCTGCGAGGAATCAAGGAAACACCACACGGGGGTATGTAAGGCGTCTGCTATGTGTTTTGTGAATATTATCCTTATTATGGAGAGATGCGAGATGCCTGTCCTGCCTCGGCTCGGCTCCCCCTTTCTATCCTCACGAGGGCTTGGTTCTCTACGCTAACAGGTCCCGGTCCCCAGGCAGGCTTCAGCCGTCGCTGGTATGTCAGGTCGCAATGCCCTGGTCAAGGCCAGGAGGTGAGCGGCCCGAGGTCCAATAATAGCCCCCAAGGCGCGATGCTCAGGAGGTCCCCTTTAGCTCTCAAGCAGCCTCCACTAGGCGAGTAAGGAAGGCGACGTTTCCGTGACAGAGCCGCATTAGGTGAGGGTTTGGTGTCGCGTAGATTGAGCTTTTCTAGGAGCGTGACTTATCTCGTGAGCTTGGAGCCATTCCTTGGCGAGGTGCCGGACCTGCACGTCGGCAACTGTGATGTCGCTGGGTCAGGCCCTCGTGAGCTTCTCCCCTCTTCCCCACGCTTTCCTTCATGTTCTACGTCCTCAGGTCTCGGCCCTTGAGCGATCTCAGCCGCCGCTGGTATGACAGGTCGCGATGCCGTGGGTCAAGGCCAGGGGGTGAGGGCTAGAGAGCCAGTAAGAGCCCCTGAGTCGCGATGCTCAGGCACCCCCCTTTTAACGCGCGAGCGGATTGCACGGGAGAGAGAGAGAGAGAGAGAGAGAGGGAGAGCACGACGCCCCCCACGCTATTCCTTAGGTGGATCATGTACACCAACACGAGGAAAACAAGGACTGCCATTACGGTTGCCAGCCAGCCATTGGTTGCTCCAAGGGAGTGATTGAGGCACTGCGGGCCTGGTGAGGTAGCGCCTTGCCGGGCTGCCGCGGCCAGAGCTCGACCACTCAGATTTTTTGACATTGCAGGGACGGACCCATGCACAAGCGCCGTGCCAGAGCGAGCGGCTCCAAAGGTAGGTGTCAATCGAGCAGGTGATTATCACAAGCATGTTAAGCATGAAGAGACAATCCAACTTAGATAGATGCAAGGAAAGGCACACACCACTTGGTCAGGCCCGAGCGGCTTGGGGATGATGCAGCCCGAGGGGCGCCCCCAACAAAGTAGGCTAAAGACATAAGCAAAATGGATACATGCCACGGGGACAGACCCACGCGGCCTGGGAATGATGCAGCCCAGAGGGCGCTCCCAGCTGAAATGAAACATGAGAGATGTCACCTGATACCATTGCAGAGCGAGTGCTGGAGTAGCTGACGGTGTTTGGTGAAGAAGCCAATCCTCACGAGCCTTCGGAACTCCGAGCCTCGGGAGGCTCTGGAGGTCCGGGCGGCTCGGCAAGGTCCATCTCCATCTCCTCCAGGAACGCGTGGTGCTTGGCCACCTGAGCCTCTAGAATGCTCCTCATCAGGCGCTGGTGAGCAGCAGCCGCATTCAGCAGGATGAAGGGCATGCGAAGGTCGCTATGAGGTGGACCCTCGCAACGCCCCACGCGCGAAGGCCAGAAGTGCTCCTGAGACGCCACTCGATTCAGCCCTGGGTAGTCGATGCAGACGCGCAACCCGCCATCCTCGCCTGGATGGGGAGCTACGCTGGGCAGGCAGCGGTTGCCGCGCATGACTCTCGATTAATGCAGCTCCTGAGTGACCTTGGTGATGAACTCCTGAGGTTGGTGATACATCTCCAATGTATCTACTTTTCCAAACACTTTTGCTCTTGTTTTGGACTCTAACTTGCATGATTTGAATGAAACTAACCCGGACTGACGCTGTTTTCAGCAGAACTGCCATGATGTTGTTTTATTGTAGAAAAGAAAAGTTCTCGGAATGTCCTGAAAATCCGCGGAGGCACTTTTTGGAATTAATAAGAATTTTTGGGCGAAAGCAATACACCAGGGGCCCGACAGCCTGTCCACAAGACAGGGGGCGCCCCCCCATAGGGCACGTCCTCCTATCTCGTGGGCCCCCTGGACCTCCACCGACCTCAACTCCAACTCCATATCTTCCTCCTCGGGGAGAAAAAAATAAGGGAGAAAGTTTCATCATGTTTTACGACACAGAGCCGCCGCCAATCCCTAATCTCTCTCGGGAGGGCTGATCTGGAGTCCGTTCGGGGATCCGGAGAGGGGGATTCATCGCTGTCGTCATCATCAACCATCCTCCATCACCAATTTCATGATGCTCACCGCCGTGCATGAGTAATTCCATCGTAGGCTTGCTGGACGGTGATGGGTTGGATGAGATTTACCATGTAATCAAGTTAGTTTTGTTAGGGTTTGATCCCTAGTATCCACTATGTTCTGAGATTGATGTTGCTATGACTTTGTTATGCTTAATGCTTGTCACTAGGGCCCGAGTGCCATGATTTCAGATCTGAACCTATTATGTTTTCATGAATATATGTGTGTTCTTGATCCTATCTTGCAAGTCTATAGTCACCTATTATGTGTTATGATCCGACAACCCCGAAGTGACAATAATCGGGATACTTCTCGGTGATGACCGTAGTTTGAGGAGTTCATGTATTCACTATGTGTTAATGCTTTGGTCCGGTTCTCTATTAAAAGGAGGCCTTAATATCCCTTAGTTTCCACTAGGAACCCGCTGCCACGGGAGGGTAGGACAAAAGATGTCATGCAAGTTCTTTTCCATAAGCACGTATGACTATTTACAGAATACATGCCTACATTACATTGATGAACTGGAGCTAGTTCTGTGTCACCCTATGTTATAGCTATTACATGAGGAATCACATTCGACATAATTATCCATCACTGATCCATTGCCTACGAGGTTTTCACATATTGTTCTTCGCTTATTTAATTTTCCGTTGCTGCTGTTACAACTACTACAAAAACCCAAAAAAACTATTGTCTTTGCTTTTGCCACCGTTACCTTTATTATCATACTACTTTGCTACTAAATACTTTGCTGCAGATACTAAGTTATCTAGGTGTGGTTGAATTGAAAACTCAATTGCTAATACTCAAGAATAATCTTTGTGTCCCCTTGTGTCGAATCAATAAATTTGGGTTGAATACTTTACCCTTGAAAGCTGTTGCGATCCCCTACAGTTGTGGGTTATCAGTTGGGCCCTCCTCGCCTTATGCTTTCCTGAGGGAAACGTGCCGCGAAGCACGCCTCCAAGTGGTGCCCGAGCGCCTCCCTCATGATCTTGGCAAAGTCAGTGACCCTCTAGGAGAGAGCCCCCGAGCCCTGCCCGAGGAGGGTGCCGGGTGCGCCTTCCTATGCGATAGAGGGTGGCGCCCCTTGGATGGGTGCAGATCCTGATGTCGTGCCGCCGGAAATGCCTGTCTCCTGAGGCCTTCATCTAGGTGATGTCTTCTTCTTCTTGGGAGCTCCTTCAGGAAGGTTTCCACTCTTGCTGTTTGGGTCCTCGATCGACGCGTCTTGGAAGGTGCACTCAAGAGAGCACACCACATCCTTCTCTTCACAGGGGACCGTGATGACTCTGCCACTTCATGGCATCTTGAGGATGTTGTAGCCATGGTAAGTCACTTCCATAAACTTGGCCAGGTCTAGATATCCGAGGATGGCATTGTATGGCAAGCGAATGTGAGCGACGTCGAAGTTAATGAGCTCGGTATGGTAGTTCTTGCATTTTCCAAAGATGATAGGGAGGCGGACCTGCCCTATCAGGACAGTGGAACCATCTGTGACTCCTGAGAAAGGCTTGGTTGGCTGAAGCTGATCGTATGGCACTTGGAGCTTGTTGAACGTCTTGACAGACAGGACGTTGAGCCCTGCTCCGCCGTTGATGAGGGTCCTGATAACTTGCACATTGCTGATGACTGGGAAACAGAGCATTGGGAGGACACCGGCTGTTGCCGCACACTTGAGCTGATCCACTGAGCTGAACGTGATGGCGCACGGGGACCACCTGAGAGGGCGCGTGGCCTCAAGCTTGGGGACGACTGCATTCACCTCGCGGGCAAACTGCTTGAAGATGCGCTGAGAGGCTGGGGCCTGGGCGCCGCCCAAGATGCAAGCGATAGCATGTGGCTCCTGGAAGCCCCCATCCCCCTTGTCCTGATGATGGTCGTCATTCCTTCTTGGTGGTGGCGGAAGAGGAGGAAGGCCTGCGTTGCCTTGTGGGCGATCCTCACGAGGTTGATCGCTCCAAGCCCCCTCGCGAGGCTGGTTCTGCCGGGTCCTCGCGAGGTCGGTCACGCCACCCTTGGCGAGGGCCCCGATTATCCCATCGTCCTCCACCTCTTCCTCTGCCTCGGCCGTAGCCCGATCGTTGCGCTCGGGGCGTCGACCGACACAGCCTTCTCGCACGGCCCCGAGCTCTTGACATTTGTTGGTGTTGTGGGTGTGGAGATCATGGTACACGCAGTACTTGCTGCCCTTGGATGACTCCGGCTGGCCCTGCCGTGCTTCGTGTCCGGTTCTACTGCAAGCACAATTGCTCCCTTGCGCTTCACATCCTTGTCCTTGGCTTTCTTCTCTTCTGGATCTATAGATGGGAGCTCGAGAAGGGACAGGCGTCCCTCCTTAGCCCTCGCGCACTTGGTCGCCAGGTTGAACAGCTCTAGAGATGTGCACAGATCTTCGTGGATCGCCAGTTCCTCCTTCATCTTGACGTCGCGGACGTTGTCGGAGAACGCTGAGATGATGGCCTCCTCGGTCACCTTGGGAATTTTGAGGCGAGCGTTGTTGAAGCGCTGGATGTACTTCTGCAAGGTCTCTCCGGGTTGCTGCTTGATGCGGCACAGGTCACCCATGGCCGGCGGACGGTCGCGAGTGCCCTGAAAGTTGACGATGAAGCGGGTGCGCATCTCGTCCCAGGAGGAGATCGTGCCAGGAGGCAGGTTCAGGAGCCAGGTGCGGGCACCATCCTTGAGCGCCATGGGAAACCAATTCGCCATGACATTTTCATCCCCGTTGGCGGCTTCGATGCGCAGCTCCTAGAGCTACAGGAACTCCACGGGGTTGGCAGTGCCGTCGTAGCGAGGAGGCAGGTCAGGTTTAAACTTGCCCGGTCAGGCGACACTGCGTAGCTTGGTGGTGATGGCGTAACAGCCTGAGGTGGCCACCGGAGCTCTCTGCTGACGTGGGGCTTGCTCTTGGGGATTCTCGTGCGCCATTGCCTGGAGCAGCGCGGGGTCTTGAAGTGCTGGCGCAGGGATGCAGTCATGGCGTGCTGGTGCAGGAAGCACACGAGCACCTTCTTGGGGATGAGGGATTTCTTGGCAGCTCCTTTCTTGTCGCGCAGGCGCTGGATGCGGTGGATCTCGTTAAGGGGCCGCAGACCTTGGAGCCAGGGCGCCTCTTGGGGAGGAGGTGGCGGAGGCACCTCCTGGGCTGCATCACCCGCACAGTACAGAGTGCGAGGCAACAAGAGGGATGGCGCAGGGGATCCCCCTACGGCGCTGACGATCTCGGCGATGTGAGCGAGCCACTCCTCATAGAGGTCGTCGACGGGACGGTAGTGCAGGAGCTCACATGCCAGTGGCAGCGCGGTGTGCGCCTCTGTGGGGGCGCGACGGGCGTGGGACAACGAACCGGCTAGAGTCAGCGATGGGGTGGCGGTGCGGCCTTCCCGCCGCTCCGAGGGATGCAGCGACGAGGCCTGCTGCTCGTTCCCCGCCGGGCCGGTGGCGGCGTTGGCGGCAGGCAATGGGGAACGACGGGGACACCCGCCGACGGGAGCCGTCTGGGCGACGCGGGCGGGGAGAGCAGCCCGACGCTCGGCGCGAGCCCGACGAGTGTCAGCCATGGACTCGACGGATGATCGAACGCGGAACAGTGGAAGAAAGATTCCGGCACACCCCTACCTGGCGCGCCAAATGTCGAATGTTGGGCTCCGGCAGACACTTAAGGTTCAAACTCTGGGGTGCGCGCGAAGATCTTCCCCCTACCAATCCACGTCCAATCACCTCGCGAGAATCTAAGCTAAATGATGAACAACACGAGGGACACAAGATTTATACTCGTTCAGGCCACCGTTGTGGTGTAATACCCTACTCCAGTGTGTGGTGTGGTGGATTTCCTCAAGGGCTGATGATGAACAATACAAGGGAAAAAATAGCCTCGCGAGATGTGTTCTTGAGCTGGTGTGGTGTTTTCATAGGGAAGGATTCAATCCCAGATGCCTCCCTATTGTGGTGGCTAGCCCTATATATAGAGGCCCTGGCCCTCTTCCCAAATATTGAGCGGGAAGGGCACCAACAACGACCATTTTGAAACATCTAGTACAAGTTATCCGGACGAAAGTTGGTCTTCGGCTGCCAAAGGCACTGGAGATGACGCCGTCTTGGGCTCCACGGTGACCTCCGTCCTGCCGCTCTGCTGGTCTTGGTCTCGTTGCACCGAAATGGTAACATTTGCCTGATGCCTCGGTACTCCACGCCTGTGCTTGCCCCCTTCGCACCAAAGAGGAAACCAGGACAGTGCGCAGGGCGGCACCCGCCTGGTCTCGATCGTCACGGATTGTGTCACGAGCACCTCGCGAGGTACCCTTGCTATCACGCCCAATATGCGGTACTATCCTAAAGAGACTCGAAGGTCCCACGAAGGATAGAACCGCATATTGAAACGCTTTTGCAAGGTGGATACCATTATATCAACATTACATAATAGGTGGGGATACATACAAGAGGCATACAATTGCCACTAGAATACATCAATACATCATCCATAAGATCAACATCCGACTACAGATGAAACACAAACAAAAGCTCAAACGACATCCACCCTGCTAGCCCAGGCTACCGACCTGGAACCTATCCCATCGTCGAAGAAGAAGCAGAAGAAGAACTCCAAAATAAGCAAACATCGCTCTCGCGTCATGATCATCGCATAACCTGTACCTGCAACTGTTGTTGTAGTAATCTGTGAGCCACGAGGACTCAGCAATCCCATTACCATGGGTATCAAGACTAGCAAAGCTTAATGGGTAAGGAAGGGGTAAAGTGGCGAGGTTGCAGCAGCGACTAAGCAAGTATGGTGGCTAACATATGCAAATAAGAGCGAGAAGAGAAGCAAAGGAACGGTCGTGAAGCTAACAATGATCAAGAAGTGATCCTGAACTCCTACTTATGTCAAACATAACCCAAAACCGTGTTCACTTCTCGGACTCCGCCGAAAAGAGACCATCACGGCTACACACGCGGTTGATGCGTTTTAATTCGGATCTGGTGTCAAGTTATCTACAAATGGACATTAACAAATTCCCATCTGCCACATAACCGTGGTTACGGCTTTCGAAAGTTTAAACCCCGCAGGGGTGTCCCAACTTAGCCCATGATAAGCTCTCGCGATCAACAAAGGATATACCTTCTCCCAGGAAGACCCGATCAGACTCGGAATCCCGGTTTACAAGACATTTCGACGATGGTAAAACAAGACCAGCCAAGCCGCCCGGATGTGCCGACAATTCCCGATAGGAGCTGCACATATCTCGTTCTCAGGGCACACCAGATGAGCAAGACGACGGGTTGGCATAGACCCTGGTTGCCCAAGGGGCGCCGGACATCGCTCGGTTTGGACCAACACCCGGAGGAGCACTGGCCCGGGGGGGTAAAATAAAGATGACCCTTGGGCTCCGGAAACCCAAGGGAAAAAAGGGCTAGGTGAGGTAAATGGTAAAACCAAGCTTGGGCCTTGCTGGAGGAGTTTTATTCAAAGCAAACTGTCAAGGGGGTCCCATAAATCACCCAACTGCGAAAGGAACGCAAAATCCGGGAACATAATACCGGTATGACAGAAACTAGGGCGGCAAGAGTGGAACAAAACACCAGGCATAAGGCCGAGTTTTCCACCCTTTACCAAGTATATAGATGCATTAATAAAAATAAGAGATATTGTGATATCCCAACATAATCCTGTCCATCATGGAGCAATCTTCAACTTCACCTGCAACTAGCAACGCTATAAGAGGGCTGAGCAAGGCGGTAACATAGCCAAGCAACGGTTTTCTAGGAAGGGTGCAAAAGGTTAGAGGCTGACATGGCAAATTGGGAGGCTTGATCAAAAAGAGATAAGTAGCGCAGCATAGCGATAGAACGAAGCAACTAGCATAGCAATGATAGTAATGAGATCCAAGGTGATGGTCATCTTGCCTGAAATCCCGCTAGGAAGAAGAACGAGTCCATGAAGAATATGAAGCCACGAAGACGAACCAAGCGTAGACGAACGAATCCTCACGATCGCAACGAAACGGGAACTAGCGAGAAGAAGCACACAACATAGTAAACACACCACACATATACACGACATGATGCACAACAAGCATGATGCATGACAAAGCTACATGAAGCTACTCATGGCAAGAGATGATGCAAACAAGAGCAACACATCAAAGCAAGTTTAAATGAGGCCGGGAACAACATATAACAATTCCGGTAAGTCCTCATATGCAAATTTCGAAATTGGTCCAGATCTGAATAAACCTTATGTTCAAGTTGTTAAACAGCAAGTTAAGATGCACCAAGAGGATCTACACGAAATTCTAGTCAAGTTACATATAAAGTTCATTTAGTCGGAGCTACGGCCTAGAAGATGTGAGCAAAGCAAGATAAACATGGCATTGATGTAAAATGCATACAAACATCAAGCAAACACACCAAAACAAGGATGCAACATGATAATATGAAACTACATGCAATTCTAAGCAAGTTTCATATAGAGCACACTCAAAACGGAGCAACGGTTCAACACACACATGAAACAAGTTAAGGACAAGCTGTCCAAAATAGCAACTAGGCACATTGCAAGCATCAAAACAATATGCTACAGCACCAAAATATGAAAACAAAAGGCATGGACATGATGTACAGGTAAAGCATGACAAAACATGAACACTGAGCTATCTCCATAAATCAATAGAACATGCTCAAACACACATGGCAAGATTGCAAATAATAACAGTTTCAGACTTAACAGAAAATAACATCAGGTTGCAACGTTTAGAGCTATCAAACAACATGCTACAGGAACTTATCATAGAAACTTAAGGCATGGCATGGTACTACTAATTGCATAGAACAAGAGTCCCTTACTGACCATGAGCCAAAAAGGATCCGAAGATATGATGGCACCCATGTGAACATGGCAAGTTATATGACAGATTAAAACATGGCAGGAACAACGATAAGTAGGCATGTTGGTGAGCTTGTACCACTCACCACAGATTAATACATGACATGAAAAGGTGACCAACAGCAAGCATACATGTTTATGAAGCTAAGTATGGCAAGACCAAGTTCATAGGGTGCATGGATCACTAGAAAAGCACATGGCAAAACTGAACTTAATGTTAACAGGCTGACAGCAACATTATTTAGCAACTTTGGAGCAAGAATACAACAAGCTATAGCAGGCTATAAATGCAACCAGGGGCATGCATGGATATATCATCACATGTATAACAAAACATCCTTAGTGAACATCTCCAGGTTATGCATAGAATGACTTGTAGCAGCAGGTTTACATAGCAGCACGAAATAATAGATTCAGCCTAGCAAATCAGCAACATCAAGTAGCCTACTTCATGAGCTTGATGCACTCACTACAAGACTCACAAAAATACATGGATTGCACCCATGTAAAGATGGCATGATGTCGTACAAAACACATGTAGAGCTCAGGCTCATACGATGCACACACAAAATGTAACGAAAATGACAAATCATCAAGTTCTGTTAACAGACAGCAGACAACATCATATAGCACTCTTGCAACAAGGATTCGGGCATCAAGATGAACTCAAATGAACATGGCACAATGTAATGATATGTAGAGTATCTCATGATGAACATTTTGATATATAATGCACGCAAAACGGAGCAGTATGCATGGAGATATGACAGGTCAAAGTATGCACCAGAATATGCAAATACCTAGGGACTTGGGCAAACTTCGGGGTCAACCTCCGTTTTTCAGATCTGGATCTGGGTCATCGGGCATGGACTTTGAGGCGGTCGGAGAAGAGGAAGATGGCCGGGGACGGGGCGGCGCCGGCGAGGGGGCACCGGATCCGGCCGGGGCGCGGGGAGGTGCGTGGAGGCGGCGAGCGGGCGGTGCGGCAGCGCCGGCTAGAAGGCGAGGCGCCAGCG
>NC_041385.1:708075286-708081200 GCF_002162155.2 Triticum dicoccoides | reverse complement strand
GGGCCGCGGGCGGCGGAGGAGAGAGAGAGGGCACGGGCGGGGGCGACGTGGCGCGCTGGGATTCGCTGTGGCGGGCGGCACGGTGGAGCGGACATGTCCAGTCTGATCCGGACGTGTTCGGTGGCGGCGAGAGGAAGAGGACTAGGGTTAGGGGTGGATTCATCCGCGAATTTGGACGGGGAGGGCATATTTATATATTCTGGGAGTTAGGAGAGTCCAAATGGAGTGCGGTTTTCGGCCACGCGATCGTAATCGCACGACCAAGAGCATGGAGGGGGTTATGATGGGTTTTGGGCCAGTTTGGAGGGGGTGTTGGGCTGCAACACAAAGAGGGCTTTTGCGGCTACCCGGTTAACCATTGGAGTATCAAACGACCTCCAAATGGCGCGAAACTTGACAGGCGGTCTATCGGTGGTGTACCAAGGCTGCTTCACAAACCTCGGGCCATTCCTAGAAAGTTTAACACCCGCTCACAACAAGAGACGAAAGGGGGACGCCGGAGGAGATAGGAGTGCCAGATTGCAAAACGGACAACGGGGAAAATGCTCGGATGCATGAAACGAACATGTATGCAAAATGAGATGCACATGATGACATGATAAAATGCAACACGTAAGAAAATGATATGGCAATGATGGCGAATAACTGGTAGACACCTGGCGAATCGAATCTGGGGCGTTACACCTGCCTTGATCTCTCCGCCTCCTCGCGAGCCTGCCTGGCGAGGCCGCTCCTGAGGAAGCCTTGCATCGTCCGCGCCGCGAGGCTTGGCCCCTCGCGAGGGTCTTGAGTTTGCGTTGATTAAGATAGGTCGTACTGGGCAACCACCTGAGCCACGCCGCAGGCCGCAGGCAGGCAAGTCTGGGGACCCCCATTCCCAGAACACCGTCAACCACCACCCAAGTCAAGAATGTCGTACCCAATCCAATGCAAGAGGAGCGTCTGCGCAGCAATTCTTGTTACAGTTGTGGGCAAACCGGACATTATGCCAAACAGTGTCCCAACAACAACCGGCCGAATGCTATATTCAGGCCACAAGTCCATTGTATGGAGGCATGCCCGAACCAGCACAACATCACGGGATACGTTCATCACATCTCCTCCAATGAAGCCCAAGAGAACCCCGAAGTCGTCATTGGTATGTTCTCTGTTAATAACATACCTACAGTGATTTTATTTGACTCTGGGGATTCCCACTCTTTTATTTCTCGGAGTTTTGTTGCCCAAAACAAATTTCCTTGTTCGCTTTTGGGCAAGAATATGCTGGTACAAACCCCGGGATCTCTAATCAGAAGCAATCTAGTCTGCCGCAATCTGGAAGTCAATGTCAACGGAGTATATTTTCCAACTTCTTTGATACTTATTGAGTCTGATAAGTTGGATGTTATCTTGGTATGAATTGGCTGACTCGGTATCAAGTGTGCATAAATTGTGCGACCCGAGAAGTCACTTTGACCAGCCAAGAAGGGCCGACTACAAAATTTTATGCTCATAGAAGCATACCCTCAAAGGAAATGGCCTTCACAGCAGTAGCTGAATTGGAATTAATTCTGGTGGTCAGCGAGTTTCTTGATGTATTTCCAGAAGAACTGCAAGGCATGCCACCTGATTGACAGCTTGAGTTTCCAATAGATCCTGTGCCCGGGACCACACCAATACACAAGAAGTATTACCGAATGCCGTCATCAAAATTAGTGGAGCTAAAGAAACAGCTTGATGAAATGCTCCAGAAAGGCTATATCCATCCCAGCTCTTCACCATGGGGATCACCTACGATCTTCATGGACAAAAAGGATGGTAGCCTCCGCATGTGCGTGGATTACCGTCGGCTGAATGATGTCACAATCAAAAAAAATCTACTGCCAAGAATTGATGACCTGTTTGATCAGCTCAGTGGGGCCATGGTATTCTCCAAGATTGATTTACGGACTGGATACTATCATCTCAAAATTAAAAAGGAGGATATTCCTAAGACCGCGTTCACCACTCGGTACGGTCTTTATGAATATACAGTTATGTCTTTTGGCCTCACCAACGCCCCTTCCTTCTTCGTGAACATGATGAATAAGGTGTTCATGGACTTCCTCGATAAGTTTGTGGTAGTATTCATCGACGATATACTTATTTACTCAAGAAGTGAAGAAGAGCATAAAGATCACCTCCGAGCAGTGTTATAATGACTCTGTGAACATCAGTTATACACCAAATTCAGTAAATGTGAGTTCTGGCTCATGCAAGTTGGATTCCTCTGACATGTGCTATCCGCCGAAGGTATAGCCGTGGACCCAAGCAAAGTAACGGATGTACTCGATTGGTTGCCACCCACAACCGTATATCAGATCCGGAGTTTTCTTGGATTAGCCGGATATTACCGCCGTTTCACTGAAGGGTTTTCCAAGATTGCTAAACCCATAACAGAGGTGCTCAAAAAGTATAAGAAGTTTGAATGGAATAAGGACTGTGAGAAAAGTTTCACTGAGTTAAAGAAACGGCTGACATCTGCACCAGTATTAACTCTTCCAGATATCTACCGCAGTTTTGATGTGTATTGCGACGCTTCCAGGCAAGGACTGGGATGCGTACTTATGCAAGATGGCAAGGTAGTAGCTTACGCCTCACGATAGCTATGACCCCACGAGGGGAATTATCCTACTCATGATTTGGAGTTGTCCGCGGTGGTTCATGCTTTAAAAATTTGGAGACACTATCTCATCTGGAAAAGGTGCCAAATTTTTACCGATCACAAAAGCCTCAAATACATATTTACTCAGCCAGATTTAAATCTCCGTCAACAAATATGGCTCGAGTTGGTCAAGGATTATGACCTTCGAATAAATTACCACCTGGGTAAGGCCAGCGTGGTTGCCGATGCGCTCAGTCGAAAGCCCGTCAGTATAAATGTCATATTGGAATCTTTGCCTCCTAAACTTAAAGAAGAGATTGCTCAGCTCAACCTGGTCATAGTAGAGGCTGGCCTTGCTCATATGTTGGAAGTTACCCCCACCCTTGAGGAAGAGATCCGCAAGGCCCAACCAGACGACACCGATCTTCAGAAACATGCCAAGCATACGGTGGCAAGTCAAACTTCCGATTTCTCGAAGGATCAGTTCTGGGGAAGGATTTGTGTGCCCAATCAAGCAGATTTAAGGCAGAAGATCCTATCGGAAGCCCACGAATCCTCGTATTCAATTCACCATGGAGGTGCGAAAATGTACGAAGACCTTCGACAAATGTTCTGGTGGGATGGAATGAAGAAAGACATTGCATATTTCATGGCCTGTTGCGACATATGCAACAAAGTGAAGGCAGAACATCAGAAGCCAGCCAGACTTCTCCAACCGCTGCTAGTGGCACAATGGAAATGGGATGATGTCTGTATGGATTTCATCACATGACTACCTAAGACCCGATGGGGCAATGATGCAATCTCGGTCATAGTGGATACATTAACCAAGGTAGCCCACTTTATCCCGATCAGAACCACATATCGAGCAGATGAGCTTGCACAACTGTATGTATCCAGAATAGTCAGTCTGCATGGAGTCCCTCAAACCATCACTTCTGACCGAGGTTCACTTTTTACCTCCGCTTTTTGGTCCCATCTCCATCAAGCCTTGGGGATAGAATTGAAATACAATATCTCTTATCATCCTCAGGCTGATGGACAGAGTGGGTAAATCAAATACTCGAAGATATGCTGCGAGCCTGTGCTTTGGCCCAAGGACCAAAATGGGAAGACTGTTTGCCGTATGCCGAGTTCTCTTATAACAATAGGTTCCAGACCAGCTTAAAGATGTCACTGTATGAAGCTTTGTATGGCCATAAGTGCCGCACTCCGTTAAATTTGTCCCAAACTGGAGATAGCCGTATTTTCGGAATGGATCTCATGCTGGGAGCCGAGAAGCGAGTCAAGGAAATCCAAGACAGATTGCAGTTGGCCAAATCTCGACAAAAAAGTTATTATGATGCAAAGCACTGACAGGTCAGTTTTGAACCCGGAGAGCATGTATACCTTCGAGTCACACCTATGAAAGGTATCAAGAGATTTCAGACTCGTGGAAAATTGGCACCCAGATTTATTGGTCCATTTCCCGTTATGGCACGAGTGGGTACTGTTGCATATCAGTTGGAGTTACCTCCTGAATTATTGGACATGCACAATGTGTTCCATGTTTCCCAATTACGGCGATGCATATTGCCGCCTGAGAAAAAGACTGATATGACAAAAATAGAGCTGGCAAAGGATTTAACCTACGAAGAGAGGCCAGTTAAAATCTTGGATCAAATGGAAAGAGTCACTCGTAGTAAAGCAAGGAAATTTTACAAAGTCTAATGGAAGCATCACACAGAGTCAGAATCAACATGGGAATCAGAAGAATTTCTAAGGGCACATTATCCATAATAGTTTTTCCAAGCACCCGAATCTCGAGGACGAGATTCATTCGAAGTGGAGGAGGTTTGTGACAGCCTGGTTTTTGCCCCCTCTTTCTTTGCCTGGTTTTCAGTTGGTTTGAATTTGAGTTTGGAGTTTTTGAATCTTTCATTTGGACTTAACCACTTGGGTACCCCTTGACTTTCACCCAAGTGCTTCAACTCCCTCTCAAACCATCACTCCCTCTCTGGTTCACCTCATAATATCATTTGGAATATTTTTCTTTAATGAAAAATATTCAATTTCCCCTCCTAAACCCTAGCTAGCCCTTTGTGCTCCATAGCAACCCTAATTTTTCTTGCCCATAAAATCCTGAGAAAAATCCCAATTATTCTTTGAACCCTAGGGCACATTTCTGAGCAAAAATATTACATCACTTTTTGGAATATTTTGGCTACAGAAAATATTTTCACTTCTAGACAGAAATGGTAGTTTCTACAGCAACTACCATTTTACTAGCTCCATTGTAGCTGGTGTTTCATGTGCATCTTTACCTAAGTAAGTGTTGGATAGCCTCCAATGCCCATCCCTCAACTCCCAGTGGTTTGACCACAGTAAACCTCCAAAGTTACTGTCCAGAAACTTACTTGGAGTACAAATTCATTTATACTGCACCTGGAACCCAACCCAATCGTGGTAACACTGAAAACTACCACGGACTACACGCCAGACATGAAGTTTGCGCTTAGGTTGGCCTGATGTCATAGTTCACGTGGTCACCGCGTTCGTCCAGGTGTGCTGGCATGCAAAACACGTGCTCTGAGTGCCTCCGAGCGCTATGTTGCGCGCGTGCTCGCTGCCCAGCCTGCCCGAGCGTGCCAAACCGCGCCACCATCTTCGTATCCACTCCCTTAACTCCGCCCTGGCACTCGCCGATGCCGGAGCTCACCGCAGTGGTCACGGGCATGGTCCGGCCAACTCCATAGTGCGCGGCGCACTGTGCTCATTGTCTTACCCTCGCCCCTATACTCCTCCGCGCTAGCCAACAGTTCTCGCATGAGCTCCTTCCTCTTCCCCCTCTTTCTCTGGTGTCATTCGTCGCCGGGCGCCGTGGAAAGGTGTCCTCCGGCGGAGCCCGAAACCCCCTCGTCGCTCGCCTATAAATACGGCCACCTCCCAGCCTCCTCGAGCACCCGCATCCACTCCCACACACCCCACAAGCTAGTAGGAAGCCGCAGCCCGGCCGGGCAGGCCGCGGGCTGCCATCCCCGAGCTCGAGCTCGTCGGCGATCCCCTCGTGTCGTCCCCGCAGCTCCAGCCCCTCCCTGGCTAGTGCAACCCTGCCAGGGCCTCCTCCACTCTTCGGTGGAGCCGTTCCGCCCTGATGGAGCCCCTGGAGCCGTCGTCATCTTTGTCTCCGGCGACCACTGCTCTCTGCCTCGGCAGGAGAGGCTGTTTCCGGCGCCGTCCAACCACCCCTAGCCATGTTACGGGTATGGGCAGGTGCGCCATCATCTTCTCTTTAGACCCCCCCCCCTCTCA